>NW_021632694.1:0-53536 GCF_004799145.2 Neltuma alba | reverse complement strand
AGTTTTTCTGGCCCAACTTCAAAAATTCATAACTTATTCTTAAAACTCCAATCGGAGTGGTTCAAAATTCTACTTAAATCTATTTAAGTCCTATTTCAAGAAAAATAATCTCATTGTCCAATTCCTTATGAGAAGTGTCAGGTTTTTTGAGAAAGCAACACTGTCCATTTGCCAAAAACCCTGATTCCCAGATTCTGACCATTAATTTGAAAAATCATTATAAATATTTTACTGGGTCATTTTTAACGTATTAAGCTATCAATTTGAATCTCAGGACGTTATCTTTCATCATGCCAAATTTCATGACTAAACGCATTTGGGAGCATAATCAAAAAGTCGAATGAACCAGCCAGTGTCAGTGTGCTTCCAGCACTGTTAGTTTAATATGTATATAACCAAATGAGCTCACCAATTTTTGTGGCTCAACCCCACAAATTAGCCTTCAATCTGTAGCTTTTTCTTGGAGGATTCAGCCCCTAAAATGTTATATTATTTTTGGAGGATGATATTTTTGAAAATCCCAGTAGCAATTACCACTATAGCACCAAGCAAGCATCATTATTATGCATGATCACATAGCTACTATTGATGAAAACTAACATGCTTATCATTTGGCAAACTCAATCATGCAAAGGCCAAAGCAAGATACTATAAAGAGCAGCCACATAACAATCAAGAGAGCTCAACCACAATAATAGCAATTAACCATACAATAATCAACAATGCTAGTTAGTGGTAGTAGCTATGTTTAACTTGCTACCTTGATCCAAAGATTTGTGCTTTCCTTGATTCTCTTCTTTTTTTCACAAAGGTCAAACCATAGTATGATAATCCATGAAAAGGACAACAAGAATCATTATCCATTTCAACTAAAAGCAAGAACATAACTCAAAAATACTCTGCTTCATAAAGGTTCCATCTTTGCTCTTTGCTTTTGAACTTGTTTTTCCATAGGGTTTAAAAATCCTTTCTTGCCTTATCCCCACATGTTTTTCCATTTTAAACACCATGGAACCATTAAAACATTGAAAATCTCATCCTAGGGGCCATTCAGTGTCAAAACTGAAATGCTCCTTACAATACATAATAAGAACACACACTTCCAAAATACCCTAAAATCACTTGTAACCACTTGGATTTTTTATGTTTTGAAGTGTTTTCCATATTGAGCAATATAACTCCTTCCCCTACACCATCATCATTTCATCCAGCACCCAAAGAAGAGGAGAAACAAGATTTCCAACCATACAAAGCAAAAACAAGGCAAGGAACAACTTAGAACCAAAACTAACCTTGAATCTCACTTGTGTGCTCCAAGATGCTATCTTTCTCCTTAATTCTTCCTTAGTTCCACTTGAAACACTCTCTCTTTTCTCTCTTGGCTACGGCTTGCATGAAATGGTGGTCTGTTTTAGGGGAGGAAGTACTCATTTAATGCTTCAAAATATCTCAACCACCCCTATTAATGCTAATCCAAGTGTCACTACCCCCTACCACCCCTTGGTTCCTTCTTTCTTTTTCTTAATTAACTAAATCCAAATGAAATTAATTACCAAAAGTCAAAATCCTCTCCATTTAGAAAATGACACTTAGCAATTTCAAATCCTCTCTATTAAGGCTTGACACTTGGCTCAATGAGGATCATTCGAAATGCAAAGCTCTTTTCGGTGCACTTTGACTCCGGGTTTGAATCCTTTTCTATAATTACAGTATTCTAACCTCTGTAATTATTTTCTATCAGAGCCCTATTTTATTCTCCTCATTTGTTTTCTTTCCTTAATTAGTCAACTTTCATAATTGGCTGGAAAATCATAATAATTATTTTCAACCAAAATCCTTCTATTTCTCCTTATTATTATTTTTTAACCCTCAATTATTTAGGAATATTCCTTATTTCGAATTACCATAATACTGGATGTGACAGCTCCCAACTCATGTACTCCTCTAGTATCTCTCACACCGTATTGTTGATGATTCAGGGCCATCTTCTTAATCAAATCCCAAGCCTCCTCAGCAGTGGAGTCTATCAAAGATCCTCCTGATGCAGCATCCAACATACCCTTCTCTTGGTTCTTCAACCCATCATAGAAATACTGCACCAGTTGTTTATCCGGAATTTGATGATGTGGGCATCTTGAAAGCATGTCCTGAAATCTATTCCAATAATCATAGAGAGATTCGTCATAGTCTTGCTTGGCAGAATAGATCTCCTTCCTCATTGATGAAGTACGAGAAGTCGAAAAGTATTTCTCCAAGAATGCTTTCCTTAAGTTCCACCAACTGTGATATGCATCAGCTATGTGTCTTGGAAGACTCATATAACACTCTCTAGCTTTGCCCTCCAATGATAGGTGGAAAACCTTCCATAGCACTTGATCTAATAACGCTCCCACAGGCTTCATACTCTGGCAGATCATAGAAAGGGATTGCAAATGAAGATATGGATCTTCTCCTGTCAACCCATGAAATTTTGGAAGGGAGTTAATCAATAATCCTTTAATTTCAAAATAACTTCAAATTTGGACAAGCAGCAGTAAAGTAAATGGGTCAAAATTGACATTAGATGTGGTTACTTCCCTAATTGTTCTTCTTCTAGGGTTCCCATTATTTTCTCCCACTCTCTCTTGTTCTCCATTCCCTCCATTACCTCCATTCCTCACTTGGTTGGCATTGGGGTTAGGATTAGGGTGGTTAGGTGGTAAATCAGCCATTATCTCTTGATCAGTAGGCTCACTCTCACTACTAGATAGGCTAGATTCCACAGAAATGTTCTCTTGTTCAACCACTAACTCACTTGCCCCTCAACTCTTTTCTCTCTTCTTATCTCTCTGAGTCTTCTCCCAATCTCAGGGTTACAGGGTACAAGTTTTGTTTTTCGTGGCATGCAAGAAAAGAATCACAAGAGAAAGAGCAACAAAATTGACTTGCAGCACACAAAGTCAGATAAAAGTATGAATTGTGATGGATGCAAGTGTATGGATTAGTATGAGTATGTTTGTACAGAGAAAGAAGCAAAAAGTGTAAGTTTCAAAACCTTTCAGAATAGTTTGTCGCGGTGAAAGCAGTGGTTGCCCGCGGCGAAAGGTGACAGAGGTGACCAGATAACTGAATGCAGGAAGTTTGCCACGGCGAAAGCGGGAGTGTGCTGCGGCAAAGGTATCTTGAGAGGAATCCTTCGGTGTTTCAAAAAGTTTGCCGTGGTGAAGGGATAGGTTGGTCGCGGCGAACTGTTACAGAAAGCTTATCAAATACTGGACGCCACTGATGCAAGGTGAAAAATGCTGAAAGTGTAGAAAATCATATATTGTTTGTATTTCCAAAAATTTTGATGCTATGCAAGATGGAAACCTATACTATGAACAAATATACAACTAAACTCACTAAAATGCAACCTAAAAGGATTAAAACTTCAATTGACAACCCAATGACACAAGCTAACCTAGAGAACCAATTTCTTGGCTCCCCGGCAACGGCGCCACTTGAAAATCGCCTTGACTGTCTTTGTTTACACCTTGGGGCCAATTTCAAAATTTTTCCAAGGATTGTACTATAGGCACAACCTCGGGTTGTTTCACTTATGGAGCCGAAATTATGATCCTAGATTAACTAAATGCCATGGTTATACAAATTAAGCTGGAAAAGGTTGGGGGTTTTCATTGAGATTTGTAATTAAGATAAAGTGTAATAGAATGTAAATGTAGTTTTGGATTTTTGGGAGATTAAGATGAAATGGATGAAATCAAGTACTGAATCAATTGATAAAACCCCTTGAAAATGGATTCTTGGCAATCATAGTTCTCTTAAGATGTGGGAGTTTTAGAAATTCATTAGGTTTTCTTGATAACAACCTCAATAACTCACTGAGTCCAATGCTTACATTAATGAACTCATTAATGAAAACATTGCTAAGCTTCCCTAATGTGTAATTAAGAATGATTAATGCAAATGGTTCAATGCAACAGAAAATCAACTCATCATCATAACATGACTATACAAGATGAAGAGAATCAAGAAAGCTACAAAGAACATATATGTAACTACATATATTGAAGCATGAAATCCAACATTAACGAATCCAGCTACAAATATGAATCATCAACTAATGATTACATATCAAAGTCTTTCACTAAGAATTTACAAATCCTAGACCTAGGAATTCATAAATACATAGCTAAACTAAGATGAAACTGAAACTCCCCTTTTAAGCTCTTAGAACTCATGCCAATCATCCATCTTCAAGAGCTGGAGGAAGCCTAGCCACTCATGGTGTGTAGAAACATCTCCATTGAAATTGACTCAGTGTTGCCCATGGATGAAGATGATAGTGGAAGATGAGGGATTAGGGTTCTGGTGGGAGAGATGAGAGAAGATGAAGAGAAAAACATGGATGGTGGCTCAATCTTTGTGTCTGACCTCACTCATACCGAAAATAGGGTTTCTAACCTGAATATGATGTGTCTAGGTCGGTTCATGGAAGTGGGCAAGTCAAATTTTTCTGAAATGGTTGGGTCTGATTTGGCTGATACAAGGAGTTCGTCGCGGCGAACCATGACAGAGAGTTTCATTCCTGAAGTCAGACATTCACCGCGGCGAACCATGGTAAAGGCTGCTCTTTTTGCTCTTTGTGCCTTGAGTCTTCAATCTTAGCTCCAATCTCAGGTGTCCTACACTGAAAAGCAACAATTTAAGGCGTCAATTGTCCTAAAAATTAATTGAATACAATTAATAACTAATTATGATGATTTTACCCTCAAAAAGACACTAACTCAATGCAAGGACTCTTGATCTAAAATAAGCTCAATTATAGCCAAAAGAGCCAGAAAATGCAACAAAACCATGGATGATGTAATAAAAGGATAAGAATAATTTGAGCTCAATCAAATTCCCCCACACTTAGACCTTTGTACTCCTGGACAAAGCTCAAAAATAATTCAAAGAGATACCAGCACAAAGAGAAGCACTACCATGCTTAAAGATGAAAGCAGAAGATTAGTAAGAAATTCTCACAGGAGTTGACAATAGTAAAACAAGGACATGCTAAGAAAATGAGCACAATGGACAATTAACCTAAAAGATTTATCAAAAGAGATCTATCTCACGGATAAGTGTTTCACTCTTAACTCACTTGTCTTGGGGTTATTTCACTCTAAGTCTACTCAATCCAATTTCTACCATAACCTTGTAATAATTCTACCTCTCCACCACAGGAAGCAAACTTTGCAAATCAAGAGGACTTTAAGGGCTTAGAATTTGAATGAAGGCCAAATGAAATGAATTGAATGAGAATGAAAACGGAAATGAGTACAAGCATAAAAATTATTAAATAGAATTAATCTAAATAAAAGTAAGGAGAGAAGCTACTTATTATTTTTGTTTTGTAATTTTTATATCTCTAACCTTTCTTTTCTTTGGTTTTTTTTTCATTTTTTTTCTTTTTCTTCCCTTTTTTTTTCGATTGGAGCAACTTCTCTCTTTGTTTTTTAATGACAAAATAATTGCATGCATGTGACGAGAGCCTTTTTGTCATTCACCTTAGGGTTCTCAATCAAAAATAAATCCAAGTTAAGCAGTATAGTGCAAACTCGGGCCGTTTCACTTTTGGGAGCCTTTATTAATTACCTAAGCTAGACTAAATGCCATGCAATGTAACGAAAGGGGTTTTTGGGTTTTTAACATTTAATGAAATGTGCCAAAATTGAATGCAATGAAAACAAACCTAAGATACTATGTTTTTGGAGTTTTTAAGATAATAATGATGTAATAGAAGTGATTGATAGGAAATTTCTTGAAAATGGTTTTGATGGCAATCATAGTTCACTTAAATATTGGGATTTTCACAAATCCATTAGGTTTTCTTAACAAGAACCTCATTAACTCAATGAGTCCAAAGCTTTCATTAATGAACTCATTAATGAAAACTTTGTTTAGCTTCCCTAATGTGTAAATTTGGAATGATCATGCAATTGGCTTAATGTAACACATAATCAACTCAGTACCGAAACATAACCATGCAAGATAGGAAAGAATCATGAGAGTTACAATAACCATATATGCAACTACATATATTTAAGCACAGAATTCAGCATCAATCAATCCAAATTACAAATGTTAATCATTAACCAATGATTGCAGAATTAACCAAAGTGTCTAACTAAGACTTTACAACTCCTAGACCTAGGAAATCATAAACACATAGCTAGAAACTAAAGATTAAAACTAAAACTCCCCTTTGAAGCTTGGAAACTCATGTTACTCCACCATCTTCAAGAGTTGATAAACCCTAGCCCTCCATAGCTTCAAGAAAAGCTCCAACTGAAGTGAATCCGTCGGCCATAGTAGCTGGGAGTGAAAGGAAATGAGATGGAGTGAAGGAAAGATGAAAGAAATGGATGGAGAAGAAGATGGAGGTAGAGAGGCAAGAGGATGGGAGAATAGAGGTGTTGGAGATGATAGAATGGAGTTCTCTCCCGAAAATAGGGTTTCTAAGGGTTTAAAGGGTCCATATGGGTCGGATCATATGATTAGAGGCTCCATTTTCGCGTTCTGATCCGGATCTGGCGTTGCTGATACGAGTCTTTCACCGCGGTGAAGCATTCTTGAGAGGAGGTCCGCCTAATCTTGTGATTTTACCGCGGCGAACTCTGCTCGAGAGATTACTGGTGAGATTTCAATTTGGTGCCGCGGTGAACTGTGTTAGTGCTGATACTCTGATCTTGTGTTGTGTCATCCTTTGGTCTTTGATCTTGGCTCCAATTCTCAAGTGTCCTACAATAAAAAGCAATAATTTGAAGCATCAATTGTCCTAGAAATCAACTGACTACAATTAATAACCAATTATGACAATTTTAACCTTAAAAAGACACTAACTCAAAGCAAGGACTCTTGATCTAAATTAAGCACAATTATCATCAAAAGGAGCCAAAATCTATGATAAATACCCTTAAAATGATATGAAATAACATAGAACAATTGGGTTCAATCAGCATGAACTCAAGATGAAGGTCCAAAGGGGTTTACAATGGTGAAATGATTGGGTTTGTGTTTGGGAAACGAGGGTTTGAAATCGAATGCCTCTATCATTTTTACAAAAATTGATTCACTAAGCTTCGATTAAGAATTAAAACAATTTCTAGAGAAATATGAAATAAGCAGATTCACTCAATTTAATAACTTTAGGCCCAAAAATCCTTCCAACAAGGCTAAAGTCTCAATTAGTCAATCTCAAGGGTTAAAAACCACATAATCCTAATTTCAAAGCATATCATCATTTACTATCTGTCAAAAACATAAGAATAACTAGTCCAAGTTCAACCCTCATTTAAAAGCATGGAAAACTTTCTAAAAGGACTAGTACAAATTGAACTTTCCATCAATTTTAAAAGGGATGCAGGAGCATAAAGAATCTAAGCCAAGAAAAATATCTGAAAATCAGCTGAAATTGCAAAGACTTTATTATTTATTATTATTGTAAATTTTTTTTCTTTTTTTAAAATATTCTTTTTTTTTTTGGGGTCGTTGCGGCGAAGAATGGGGGTTGCTGCGGCGAAGGCTCACAGAGAGCCAAGTCTGGAGAAAGGGCCTGCTTTGCCGTAGCGAAGTGTGGCTGAGAGCTACATTAATGTTGATAAAAGGGCTTTTGCCACGGTGAAAGTAGATGTTTGTCGTGGCGAAAGGTGAAAGAAAGCAGTAAACAATGCAATTTTCAACTATTCAGAAAACTAAGTTCAAAATATTCACAATTCAACAAATTTATTAGTTAAAAAATACCTCAAAATCACATAGATGCATGGATGCATGAGAATTATTTGCTAAAATCCACAATAGGTCCCTCCCCCACACTTAAACACAACATTGTCCTCAATGTTTGATCCAGTATAGGCAAACTAATCACAAAGTGAACTGGAAGTTGCGAAGTCCAGTTGAAATTGAAGCATAACACATCGAATTCACCAAAAGGAGGCAGAAGGTGATAGGTTGCATGCAAAACAAAGAGGAAAAGAAAAAAAATAGAAGTTGGGACTAATGTAAGAGTAACAGCAAATTGTAAAGGCCATTAGTAGCCAAAGAGTCGAACCACATCCAATGTAACATCCAAAAATTTTAACAAGTAACCAGCTACACCAACTAAAAAGAAACACAAAGAGTAATAAAGAAAACAAAACACAAGCAAAGAGCTACTGTTGTGTCCCAGTATCATCTGCCCCAAACCCGGATGGTCCTGCACTAGAAGTGCCTACTCCAGATGTGCCAGCTCCGCTCTGAGGGTCTTCCACTTCGAGAGGTAGGATAAAGTTCAACCAGTCAGCAATCAGAGCATCCACACGACGACAGTAATGTCGGTCTCGATCATACAGAGCATCATGGTCCTTTTGCCTCTTTATCTCGCGGAGGAGGGGGACTCGCAACTGGTGGACATGGTCTGCCAGCTCATCAATATCATTAGCCAAGGTGTCTAAGGTGACAGGCTCAGGAGCTTTTGGATCTGGCTGTTCTTCTTGAGCTTCAGGAGCTGGTGCACCAGTTGCATGTACTGCGCCAACATCATACACAGGGTGGATGGGTGGAGGGGGTCCAATGACAGGCTATTTGAGGCGGTCATATCTAAACAAAGGGGCTGGCTCAAAGTAGCTGTCATTGTTGTACTCAGGGACATTGGTAGCCCTAAAAAGGTCAGTGACTAGGTGGGGAAAAATGATACTGTTGGTGAGTTTGGGGGTGTTGATGGCATCATGGAGGGCTGAGTAAATGGTGTTGGCTACATCAAGGATTGGCTAGTCATGAGAAGGTAAACGTAAAGGGCTTGGCGCTTTAGAACATTGGCTAGGTGGGTGGTAGGTACGAGGTTGTTACAGACAAAATGCAGCCAGGGGCGAGCCTCAAGTCGGAACTCGGATCGCTTAAGGTATTGCTCAGAAGTACGGGGGCGATGCCAAGTGGCTTCGTCATGACATAAGGTTTGGACCACATCATCAAATGGGTAGTTGTATCTGTAGGCCGAATAACCCGAATAGCGACAAGGGGGAAAGCGGTAATGGAAATGGATGTTGTCAGCGGTAAAGGAATGACGAACGAGGACATTGCGGAAGTCAATGACCAAGGAGCCATGGAAATAGGCATAGGTGTAAAGGTGGCGAACAAAAGCGTCATTACCCATAGAACGCTCTTGGACCAAACCGGTCAATTGGGAGGCACGGAGCTGGCAGATAAAGGGGTGATCAGGGGGGTCTAAGGGAAAAGGTCATTCCTTAAGGAGGGGTCTTTGGTCAATTTTTCAGTATAATTCCCCAAAAGTGTATTCATCCCCCGAATCAGACTCAGACACAGGTGCAGGGTTCTTAGTGTGAGGCATACTCTGAACACAAGAAGTAAAACACACTAAACAAGGGCCACACAAACAACAACTAACACTACCCCAGAAAAACCAAAATCACAACCTAGACAGTAGCAAATGGCTATGTAATGATTCATAGGTTTTCAGTTTATCAAAAACTTTCGGAATCAAGCAAAGAGATTAAAGAAAAATGTCACACCCTGATAATTTTATTCTAATTGATGAATGATTTGTGACTGACTAAGGCCAAATAATATAGTAGACTGGTAGAGGATCCAAGCTATGAGGAAAAATTAGGATAGGGACATAACGGTCATTTTTGAAAAGATCGGTCAAGAAAGGGCAATATTGGAAATAATGTCCAAAATTCCTGAAAATTCCCAGAAAATCATGAAAAATAGAAAGGAGGGTACAGAATAATGTTTGAGGCTTAGGGCCTGTTTGGGTAGCACCCCAAACCATGGTTTGGGGAAAATGCTACCCAAACAGGCCCCAAAAAATTGCAAACCTTGGTTTCACCTGAAACCATGGTTTCACCCGGTGAAACCATGGTTTCACCAGAAGCTGGAAATTGTCGCTTGTGGGAAAAAATCGGGCACGCCTACTGGTGATTCCAAAAACACCCCAGACCTTCTCGAGCTGGCCGACACTTTGAATTCAGACATCCTTCTCTTCTCTTCGCTGGCCGACACTCTTCTCTTCAGCTCGACCAGCTCCTCCGCTCGACACACTGTGCTTGCTCCTCAGCTCGACCAGCTCCTCAGCTCGACACACTGTGCTTGCTCCTCAGCTCGACCATTGCTCTCAGCTCAAGGTCGACCCTCAGCAACGGCTCCGGTAGGCAATTTCCCAGATCCCTCTCTTCTTCGCTGGCCGACACTCCTCCTCTTCGCCGAACGATCGGACTCAGCTCGAAGCTCGACCCTTCGGCCCTTATCATCAGCTCGTCTCTTCGCCGCTTCATCATCGGGTCGCGTCTTCGGCCGTGCTTCATCGCCAGCTCGCCTCTTCGCCAGCTCGAGTGTTGCCGTCGCTGCTCTGAAACTCGACACCGGTGAGATCGTCCTGGCCTCGCGAAAACAGGGGTGGTCGTGCGTTTCTCGGCTCGCCAAAACCAAAGGAAGCTCCGATCCATCCATCCTCTGTCTCCAATCTTCGTTCTTCAGTTCGCCCGGTGAGCTCTCTCTGGTGATTGCCCAAAATTCTGTTCGTATTTCCTCCATTCATTGATCTATCAGCTTCTTGCTTATGATTCTGGTTCGGTGGTTCTGATTCGGTCCCTCCTCTATTTTCAGTCTGTCATCCGGAAGTAATATGAATTTTTTTTCAACCGTGGCTATTAGTATTTTGATTGTGGTATGTTGAATTGGAATGATTTGGCTGTATATCCTCTTCAATTGCAAGCTTCCTCTCGGTTCTATTTTTCAACCGTGGCCTTCGATTTCAGCTTTGTATGCCTAGTGGATCCAAGCGATGTATAATTGTTGTCTGGATATTCCTTGGTCTTCCTGTGCGTCATTCGGCAGATTTTGATCAATGGTTATTGCCAAAGATCTTGTTCGTTTTTGCCATGGATTGTTTCGGGGTTTATGGTGTTTTTGGATTTCTTTAATTGAGCTTCATGTGCTGGGGATTATAAATGGTATGTTCGTTTGGTAAATTGGTTCTGATTTTATGAAACAAAGAGGGAACAAATTATGGTAATCAATGTCTGGTTCTGGAGGCAGGGGACGTATATGGATGAGAAAGTCTGGCAATTGTTATATAAATTCAATGCAATTTGTTTTTCCTGCTGTAGTCCAGATTTCCCCCGGAGAAGAAGCTGTGAAGTCGAGACTTTGGTTTTTTTTTTTTTGCCGTGGATAGTACTTGTGATAATGAACATTATTTGTTAAGAGTTGATCTGATTTGGGATGAGATAAGAATTGTATTGTTCTGTATTGTTGTATTAAGGATTTTGATAAATTTATGGCCAACTTTTGAGAGTGAGGAAAAATGAAATCACAACTGAAATCCATGTATATATATTGAAGGAAGTGATTTGTATTTTGGTCAGAGGTTTATGTTGGTAGTTTTTTTATTTTCGGTTGACAAATCTGATAAGGATATAATTTTTAAAAAATATTATGAAAGGCTTGTGCAACATGTTATTTTGTAAAAACAATAATGTGCTTTATAATGTTATTTAATTAACATGTTATTTTGGACGTTTTAAAATTTTTAGTATTTTGAAGTAAAAACAAATAATGAAGTTTAGAAAGGAGGGGGTGTATTTTTTCCAACCATGTAAAATTAGAAATTTTTTGTGTTTGTTAATTTTTGTCACACTTGGTTTGGTAGGAAGGAATTGAGATTTAAAATGTGATCAACTTTTTCACCTATTACAGTAGACAATATGATTTTTGTTATTTCAATTGATTTTGAGTTGATTAACCTGGGATGACTGAAGAGTTATAATTGTGCTATAGCATAATGCGTAAGAATACGGTGAAAGCTTCCTGGGACCTACGAACCACAAAAGTGTTTATTGACCTCTGCATTGAACTTGTGCAACAAGGGGAAAGAAAAGGTACTAGCTTAACAAAGAAAGCTTGGGATATTCTTGGTGATAACTTTACTGCCAAAACTGGAAGAGTGTATGAAAAAGGTCAATTTAAGAATAAATATGATTCCCTACGAAAGGAGTGGCAGACATGGGATAGGCTGCTTCGTGAGACAGGATTGGGATGGGATACTGAAAGGAATACTGTCAGTGCAACTGATGATTGGTGGGAGAGAAAAATAAGGGTAATTATTGAACCTTTTGATCTTACATTTTCTCTACTTGTTAATGCTTTGTGTATATTTACTGTTTTTGGAATATTTTATGATATTATTGGTGTCTAATGTGCAGGAAGTTCCAAACTACGAAAAATTCAGAGAAAGAGGACTTCAATTTAGGGATGAATTGACGCAACTATTTGGAAGTGTGGCTGCAACTGGACCACAAGCATGGGCACCTTCTTCCATGACACTTCCAAGTGAAGGAACACCGAATGAAGATTTGGAAGAAGGGTCCGGAGATAGTGATGAAATTTTAGGTGCACCAACTGGTATAAGTGGGGAATTTAACACAGTGAACTTCAATGATAATAGTGGAGGTAGTGGAGGCAACACTGAATTGAGGCAGGATACCAGTGGTGGGGGTACAAGCAGAGGTAGGAGTCGACCTAGTAGCTCACTGGGGGTCAGAAGGAAGAGTGAAGTCAAGAAGAAACGCACATCTCCCTCTATGAAAATAGCGGATGCAATTAGCAAGATTGCTGAAACAAATACTTCTGAGGCCGAGCGTGGAAATGAGGTCATTTCACGAGCAGAAGCTAGAAGGTTGGAAGAAGAAGCGCGTGCTTATGAGGTTTCAATTAGGGGAGTCCTGTCTCACCTGAAAACAGTTCCTGAAGTTGTCAGTGATCCTGATTTCTTTAGACGGTGCACACAACTCCTTATGGAACGGCAGGATGCACGAGAAATGTATGCAGCTCTGAAGGATCAGAAGGAACAGCTTCTACTCATTTTAGAGCATTTTACTAGGGATTTATGACTTGTTTATTATATTAGACAGTTCCATATGTGTATGTTTTATGTGACCAGTGGATTGTTATATGAATCAGACAACTCTGTAACTTTTATAAATGTTTCGTAATTTCTACGTAGGAATTCTAAACTTTATGTGTATGTGCACAGGATAAAACGAATATGGATGATGAAATTAAACATGTGGAAGAGCATGCTAAGGGACGGAAAAAAAGAGTTAACAAAGTTGCAGCATTGGTTGGTGCATACGCTACTTTGAACTTGTGTAAGGAGCCTCGGCATACAAGTGCTTATACAGGCTGCATATGGGTAAGGGATGTTTTAGATGGCAACTCCAGTCGTTGTTATAACATGTTTAGGATGGAACGGGATGTGTTCTTAAGTCTGGTGGAACAATTGCAACAACATGGTCTAAAAGAAACTAAAAATATAGGGATACATGAATCAGTTGCAATGTTTTTACATACCGTTGGGCATGCACTTAGTAGCAGAATGCAGCAAGAAAGATTTCAACATTCAGGGGAGACAATTAGCAGACATTTTCATAATGTCCTAATGGCATGCTGTAGACTTGCCATGTCTAATATCAAACCAAAAGATCCAACATTCCGGCATGTTCATACAAAAATTCGGTTTGGTAAATACTGGCCTTTTTTTAAACATGCTATTGGAGCAATTGATGGCACACATGTTTCCTGCGTTGTCAGTGCAACAGATCAAACTAAATTTATCTCTAGGAAAGGAACAGTGTCACAAAATGTCATGGCGGTTTGTGATTGGGACATGTGTTTTACTTTTGTCTTGGCCGGATGGGAAGGTAGCGCACATGATGCTCGGATATTTGATCATGCCCTCACAACTCCTTCAATGAACTTTCCCCATCCACCTGAAGGTATTTTTTTATTTCCTATATTTTTTTTATATTTAGCTTAACAATAGAAACATAATTTACAATAATTTCATTTTTATATAGGAAAATATTATTTGGTGGATGCTGGATACCCAACACCGAATGGATATCTCGGCCCATACAGACGGGAGCGTTACCATTTGCCTGATTTTCGAAGGACATCTGGGTTTGAAAATGACAATGAAATCTTTAATTATTTCCATTCAAGTTTAAGGAGTGCAATTGAAAGAACTTTCGGAGTTTGGAAAAAAAAGTTCGCAATCTTACAAAACATGCCATCTTATGATTTTGAAACACAAGTTAAAATCGTTTGTGCAACGATGGCTATACATAATTTTATTAGAACGACATCTATTACTGATCCTGGATTCGTTCAGTTGGAAGAAGAAGGTACTTATGCAGAAGATGATGATGATGGGGTTAGATTTTCACGTATACATTCATCAATTCAATCTTCATCTTACATGGCTCAGGTTCGTGACAGCATAAGAGACGAACTTGTTAATTCAATACGAGGATAGTAGTCATGTCTTATTTATTTCCTTTTATCATAGATTGTAATATGTAGTTAAAAACAAAACCTATTACAAATGCTTTGTATCGATGCATCATCTTAATGATTATGACACTTCTTTATTTATATTTCTCTTATTAATATTATGCCTTATATTCTCAAGCTAATTATTACTTACTTGAATAATTAATAAATTATTTTAAGACGTGTTTATTCTATTTTGCAACAAAATAATTCATCTTCTCTAAAAATATTTTTCACTCTTATATTTTATGAATATATATGTGTGGTGACAATTAATTAATTAATTGTATTAAACATCAGAGGTTATTATACATGTAGTATGTTATTACAAAAAGTAGTTATGAAAAAATGTTATGGGATTTCACGTTTACAATCTTTAAACAAAATTAATATTTTTCTGTTATAAAAAAAATCATTTTTCTATAAACATATTTAATATTATGTTTTATAAATATATGTACACATATTAATTATGTATTAATTATATTATCTTATATATTATTAATTATGTTAGTAAAAATTATTTCATTAACAATTTTATTTCTTCAAATCAAAATAAATCATAAAATCTATCCATTATATAATTATCATATTAACTTATACCCTTTTTGGTCATTTCCACATGTCAAAAGCACTTTTGGTAATAACTATCCAAACACTCTCACTTCTCAGAATCACTTTTTCTCAGAATCTATTCTCCACAGAATCTATTCTCCACAGAATCTATTCTCCAGAATCACTTTTCCAAACCACGGTTTGAAGTCATCCAAACACACCCTTAGAAGATGAATATAGGATTAAAAATAATTTATCAGGAAATTATTTGTAATTATTGGAATTTTTGGTTAATTAAGGAAAATTAGCCAATTTCCATTATTTAAAATATATAGAGGCTCAAAAATTCAAGGAAAAATAGGGATAAATTATGTGACATATTATCCTAATTTATAAAATTACTTCCCACCTTTGGATGTACAGAGGTTAGCTTAAAGAATATTTATTACCGAATTATTATCGGTAGAATAGTGATTTTTGACAGAATAAAATTTAGAAAATTATAGAGGGAGGTAAAACTTGAGAAAAATCATGGAATACCTTTGGAATGAGGGGAATTTAATGAGGTGTTGAAATCAAAATTTTGTGACAGTAAATTGGACAGGATTGTTGGAAAATCGGATCGAAAATACACAAATAATCAGTGGATTGCACTGAATATTGGATGAGTCATTTTTTTTCCGAATATTTAGAGTAATATTTCGGCCAAAAAATAAAGGGGAGGACAAATTTGGAATTTTTCAAATTGTTCAAAGGCATAAAGGGAAATAAGAGACAAAACATTAAAATAATATTTTATTTCCACATGAAAATCACATTGTGATTAGGTGTCCATCCATGTGTCAACTTCTTATGGTGTGTGCCTTAGGATTTTTCCATGTGTAAAGTGGAAAAAAAATGGACGACGAAGATCGCATCTTTTACCCGAAGGGCATTTTTGGAATTTTGAAAAATCAAAGCCTATAAATACCCCCTTTCATGAACAATTCAGCCAAAGTGGTTTGGTAGTGAGGGAATGTTGTGTTCTTGAGTTCTAGGAGAGAGAAAGGAAGAAAGAAGAGAGAGAAAGGGAGAAAGCAAAGTTAGACACCTCTAATCGCCGATTAAGAGCTAATTAAGGTATGTCTACCTCCCTAAGTGTTAATTATTTTTAGTTACTTATTTATTTGAGGAAGATTAGGATTAATTACCTTGATTAATTATGGTTTAGTGATAGCTAAGATTAATCATGTTATTTGATTAAAGATTAGTAAGTAATTAAGGTTAGCTACCCTGATTAATTAGTAATTAGTGATTAGTTATTAATTATAATTAATCATGTTGATTAAGGAATGATTAAAGGTTAATCATATTGATTATAGAATGATTAATGGTTAATCATGTTGATTAGAGAATGATTAATGATTAATCCATAAGGGATTAGTGACTTAATCTTAGAAGATTATGTTGTACTAATGACTATGTGACTTGAGGACCTTAATTAAATATTGGATTAAGGATTAAGGGTTAGTGATTAACCGAGAAAGCATGATTAATCATGGATTAAGGAAGAATTCCAAGACCTTGACTGAGGATTAAGGCTTGGTCAAACAAAAGTCAAAGGATTAGGAAAGGTATACAGAAATTATAAATTGAAAGGCATAAGGGTAGCATTATATAGAGAAAGAATTGTATACTGGATATAGAATTTACCATACCCTTACTGTATGGTTGATAGGCAATTTTCTGGAAATCTAGGAGGATCTCAAGCAAGGAGACAAGGAGGAAACATTAAGCGTGGAACTGAGGTAGCGTGAACTTGCAATTATTTTGTTGACCTGCATTTAGTGTTTCTGCTATGTGTGTTTATGTGCCATGAGAATGTTTATGTACAGATGATGTGAACTCCTTGCAATGTATGCCTTGGCTCTTGCATGATTGAGTTTTGACCAGAATGATTATATGCTCCATGATATGATGACATGGATACAGAATGGTTATGGCATGGCATAAAGACTAGCAATGTTATTTTACTGCATGTAGCATGACATCTTATGCATGTTGACTTGATGGTTGTATGTTCAATGTTACTGGGATTACTATGAAATCTCATTCCTCCTATAACATGATATCTTAGGTGCCACTGCTTCCAAGGAGAAGGGAAAAGAAATAATCATGGCTTGAGGAAGTTATGAGTCATGTACTGTATTATATGGTTTTAAACCTTTTTCTTTCAAGCCATGTAAACATATTCTGATCTTGAATACATGATATGATAACCTTTTTGGATGTATATTAATGGTAGAGTACCTTTATATGTGATTATTGTATTCTTATAGTGAAAAACGAAATGGTGCTAGAATTAGTGAAAAAGGAGATAAAAATGATCTAGATTTGACCAAACTTTGACCAATGAAGACCCTGATCAAATGGTTGACTTTTTCCCTAAAATTTGGCATGCAAATAGATCTTATTTTTCCCTTTAAAATGAGTGGTAAAACATCACGATTGGAGCTCTGTACAAGAAGTTATGCCTTTTCAAAGTTAGGCAAAAATCCTGGAAAATAGAAAAATGACCAAATGAACAGTACTTTTCGAAATTAAAAACGGATGCGTTTCTGATTAAAGTGGAACTTGAGGTCATTCAACTCGGTAACCTTAACTTGTGCTTCCGAGTATCTTAACTTGGCATGATATAAGGTCATAAACGTAAGGTGTTACAAAAAACACAATGCACCATGAATCATTAGATAACCTAAGAGCTACGTAACTACAATCTAACATCAAAATAACCCAACCCAACAACAAAATAACAGAACAAATTAAAAGACTAACAACTAAAAGAATTAAACCAAAAGAAAGAACAAAGGAAGAGAGAAAAACATACCACACGAGAGAGAGGGAGTCAGCGCCGAAAGAGAGCAAAGGAGAGAAGGGCAAAGAGAATATGGAAAAAGGAAGAGATAAAAAGGAGAAGAGGAAAGAGGGAGAGTGCGACTGAGAGGAATGGAGAAGGGTAGAGGTCGACGGTCTGAATGGCTGAAGGTGAAAAGAGCGCCGGCTTGCTGAGGGTAGAATACGAAGAGTGGAGCAGTTTCTAAGGGGCAGAGGCCGAGCAATTCAAGTTGGGGGGCGATAGTTTTGAAAAAAATGAAGGGGTAAAGGGAGTATAATGGAATGGGAGAGGGAAAAAGACCAAAATGGGCTTAAGATAATGGAATGGGTTGGCAGAAATAGAGGGCAAAAAGGGAATTTCACAAGTGAAAATAGGGAAAAACGAAACTGATCAGCACTGAAACAGCGGGTTTGCCACGGCAAAAGCATCTCGAGATGAAAATGAAGGGAGAGAAGGATGTTTTGTCGCGGTGAAGGTAGAAGTTCGCCGCGGCAAAACCATCCCGAGAGCAACACCCAAAAGCTGGCAATATTCACTGCGGCGAAGTCAGTGGTTGGCCATAGCGAAAGGTCACCAAGAGCAACACAAGAAACACAGAACCACTTCACCTTGGCGAAGGCTTAGGTTTGCCTTGGCAAAGTGTCACAGAGAGCACAGAACAACACTAAAAACACCCAAACAATAGAGAAACACAACACATAAACAACATATGTTGCTGGATACTTCAAAAACTTTAAAGTGCATCAGAATAGATCATAAGGGTGCTCAATAAGTCCATGATTAAGCAGTATACCACAAACAAGCTTTCTCAATCAATCTGATTCATATAATTCATCACAAGTACCATATTACCAACAAGAACAAAATGAAATAGGATAGAGATCAGAACTTGCAGGGGGTCTTATTGAATTCAAACTACAACTACACTACTATCCTACTAAAATGGTTTCTCCCCCACACTCATTCAGCATACAATGCACTTAACATAGCAAGATCAATAATTAAGCAAAAGCATGTAAATGAGTGAAGGAAAGAAACGACCAGGGAGTTAAGGAGGCTTTTGATTCTCATCGCAGAGCTTCAGTAGATGGCCATTAACTTTGAATCTGGCCCCGGTCTTCTCATGTAGTAGCTCCACCATACTGAAATTGTACGCTTTAGTGACTGTGTATGGCCCATCCCATCTGGTGTTGAATTTTCCTTGCTTGAAAGTAAACCGAGCCTTATACAATAGCACTTTATCACCTTCCTTAAAGTTCTTTCTCAAGATACCCCGATCATGCACAAATTTGGTCTTTTCTTTGTAGAGTCTGGAGTTCTCATAAGCTTCAAGTCTAATCTCCTCAAACTCTTGCAATTACAGCTTCCTTTCCATGCTAGAGGACTTTATTTCATGTTGCATTGCTTGACCACCCAATATGCTTTGTGTTCCAGCTCCATTGGCAAGTGACACGGCTTTCCATAAACTAGACGGTAGGGACACATGCTAATGGGCGATTTGTATACAGTCCGATAAGCCCATAATGCTTCTTCTAAATGTGAGCTCCAGTCCTTCTTGGACGGTTTAACCATTTTCTCTAGAATATGCTTCACTTCCCTATTAGATATTTCAGCTTGACCATTGGTTTGGGGATGATAGGCAGTAGAGATTTTATGAGTGACACCAAATTCGGACAATAGGCTGTTGACTATCCTATTACAAAAATGTGTTCCTCGATTACTCACTACAGCCTTAGGAATCGCATACCTACAGAAAATATGTGATTTTAGAAATCTATGAACAGTTGGGGTATCATCTTTTCTGCAAGGTATAGCTTCAATCCATTTGGATACATAATCTACAGCTAATAAAATATATACAAAACCAAAGGAAGAAGGAAAGGGTCCCACAAAGTCAATTCCCCTAACCTCAAAAATCTCACAAAACAGAAGTGGCTGTTGAGGCATCTCATGTCTTTTTCCCAACCCCCCAAATCACTGACACTTGTCACATAATCTATAAAATGTAAAAGAATCTTTGAAGAGGACGGGCCAATAAAATCTAGAATCTAAGACCTTCCTAGATGTCCTCCTTGCACTAAAATGACCACCACAAACCATGGAATGGCAAGCTGAAATAATAGGTTTAAAATCCTCCTCCGACACACACTTTCATATCACTTGGTCATTGTACATCCTAAATGTAATACTTTGACTCGCTATGAAGCTTTTGTGCCTGAAATCTAGACATAAAGGGAGGAGTGAGTCCAGACATGAGATAGTTGACAATATTAGCATACCCAGGCTCTATAGTAACCACAGAACATAAAGTTGAATCAGTAAAAGAGTCACAAGTCAAGTCAGAAGAATCTACTCCCCTTGTGTCCTCTGATAGCCTACTCAAGTGATTAGCTACTTGATTCACTGCCCCGGGTCTATCCTTAATCTCAATGTCGAACTCTTGAAGCAGTAAAGCCCACCTGATCAATCTTGGTTTAGATTGTGGCTTTTTAAGTAGATAGTGGACAGCTGCATGATTTGTATACACAACCACTCAAGAATTGTTTAGATACTATTTAAACTTATCTAAAGCAAATACAATAGCAAACATTTCTTTCTCAGTGGTGGTATAGTTGACTTGAGCTGGGTCAAGTGTCTTAGAGGCATAGGCTATGACTCTAGATTGCTTCTCCTCCTTCTAGCCAAGTATAGCACCCACTGCACAATTAGAAGCGTCACATGAGAGTTCAAAATGTAAATTCCAGTTGGGTGCAGTCAAAATACGAGGTAAAACAAGCATAGACTTGAGAGTATCAAAGGCGTGTCTACATTTTTCATCAAAATTAAATTCAACATCCTTTTTAAGAAGAGTAGAAAGGGGCAAAGTAACTTTACTAAAATCTTTAATAAAGCACCTATAAAACCCTGCATGCCCAAGAAAAGATCTCAAATCTTTAAGACAGGTGGGGTAAGGTAAAGATAAGAGAACTTCAATTTTAGCCTTATCAACCTCAATCCCTTTGCTAGAGATGAGGTGACCTAACACTATGCCACTACCCACCATGAAATGACATTTCTCAAAGTTCAAAACAAGATTTTTGGCTATGCATCTCTCTAGAGCTTGCCTTAGACTATTCAGGCACTGATCAAAGCTCTCCCCATAAACAGTAAAATCATCCATGAAAACCTCCATATTGTGCTATAAAAGGTCACTAAAAATCGCCATCATGTACCTTTGAAAGGTGCCTGGAGCGTTACATAACCCAAATGGCATCCTTCGATAAACAAAAGTACTAAAGGGGCATATGAAAGTGGTTTTGTCCTGATCCTCGGGGGCTATGGGTACCTAAAAATAGCCGGAAAAGCCATCTAAAGAATAGTAATGTGATTTACCAGTTAGTCTCTCCAACATTTGGTCAATGAAGGGTATAGGAAAGTGATCCTTACGTGTTGCATCATTAAGTCTCCTATAGTCTATGCACACACGCCATGAGTTTTGAACCCTTGTAGGAATTAACTCATCCCTTTCATTCCTTACTACTGTTACACCACTCTTCTTTGGCACAACATGCACCGGATTAACCCACTCACTATCAGAAATTGGATATATTATCCCAGCACTCAACAATTTAGTAATTTCTTTCTTAACTACATCTAATATAAGAGGGTTCAATCGCCTTTAGGGTTGTCTCATTGTTTTTGATTCCTCACTCAGCAAAATTCTATGTGTGCACATAGCAGGACTAATTCCTGGTATATCTACTAGTGTCCAACCTATTGCCCTTCTATGCTCCCTCAAAACAGACAAGAGTCTCTCTTCCTCACTCTCAGATAGTGAGTTAGCAATTATAACAGGTAGTTGTTCATTAGACTCAAGGAAAGCATATTTCAAAGTAGGTGGTAAGGGTTTCAAATCAAGTGTAGGTGGTTGCACAATAGAAGGAATCAATTTATGAAGCTTGAGAGAGAACAGATTACTCCCCTTTCCTTCAACCAGTGATAATTCCTCAGCCTTGTAGTTAACTTCCTCTCCAAGCATTGAACCAACTTCTAGTTGATCTACAGCAACCGCCTTGGAGGGATTCTTTTCCATGACATCTTCCTCCATATCTGAAACAACAACAGGAAA
Source organism: Neltuma alba (assembly GCF_004799145.2). NCBI lineage: Eukaryota > Viridiplantae > Streptophyta > Magnoliopsida > Fabales > Fabaceae > Neltuma > Neltuma alba. The sequence goes on along the minus strand of NW_021632694.1, from coordinate 31,646 downwards.
CCTTTACCCAAGGGAATCATCACTGACAATAGAGGAATCACAGTCTAACTTGGAGTCAAGGGAGGAAACAGAAAATGTATGTGGGATAGAAAGCATGCAATTAACCACAGTAAAATCAAGGCATGTAACATCACCACCACATGAGCAAGTAGAAGGTGTAGAGTAAAGAGATGAAAAGGAAGAAATGGATTCATTCTCATCAATAGAATCATCAGTGTAAAGATCAGAATAGAAAGAGTCATTTTGCAATTCAACTTCAGAACAAGCATCCTCAACAGAAATGTCTATCATGTTAACCCCCAAAAGTGCATAGTCCTCAAAAGGATGTTTCATTGCTTCATACATGTTAAAAGAAACTTTATTATCACCCACCTCCATAGTTATGGTGCCCTCTTTCATGCTAATCATGGTATTAGCAGTCCTTAAGAAGGGTCGACCAAGGATGAGTGTAGTGTCATTTACAAGTTCAAAAGACATGTCAAGCACATAAAAATCAGTAGGAAAAACCAATCCCTTAACTTGGAGTAAAATGTCTTCAATAATGCCCACAGGATACCTAATAGTCCTATCAGCTAGTTGGAGCACAACAGTAGTAGACTTAAGAGTCTTGACTCCTAGAGAGGTGTATACGGACTTATGCATGACATTAATGGCTACACCAAGATCTAACAGGGCTCCCCCTATAGTAACCTTTTCTATAGTGCAAGGGATAGTAAAAGATCCAGGGTCTTGACACTTTACAGGAATTTGGGGTTTAAACAATGCAGACACATTAGAGGGTAATTGGACTCTTTCATTAGGTTTAAATCTCCTCTTTTGAGTACATAATTCTTCTAAGACCTTAGCATACATAGGAATCTTTTTAATCAGGTCAAGCAAGGGTATATTTACTTCTACTTTCCTAAATGTCTCAAGCAACTCATGATCTTCCCTCTCCTTACCGATTTTAACATTTTTCAAATAAGCATGAGGGAAAGGTAGTTTATTGATGTTTACCTCCTTACCTTCCCTGCTTGAGGCTCCATGATTGCTTGGCTCAGATTCCACAGCTTTACCCTTGCCATCATGTTCTTTTGGAGCTTCTTTCAGCTTTAACTTAATCTCCTTGGAGCTCTCAGAATTCTTGACCTTTGAAGATGCTTGTGGCAGCTCATCACACAAGATTTCCTCATCTATAACTTCATCCTCCTCTTCTCTAAAATTCACTTGCTTCCCACTCCTAAGGGTAATGGCATTCAAGCCCTTAGGATTGATAACAGTGTTGGAGGGGATAGCGCCACTACTCCTTGCTTGTTGCTCACTTATGTTGTTAGACAACTGAGTTACATAGGAGTTGATGTTCTCAGACTTAGTTTCCTACTAATCCATCCTCTTTTCCAGAAGCACTAAATCTAGCATCATTCTTGGATGAGTCTTGTTGAATTAGTGAAGCTAAGGAGTTGAACTGAGTAGCGTTAGTAGCCCTTTCTTTCTTCATTAAGGCCATCATATTGTGTAGGAGTTGGTTGGTATCATCCTTGGGTGGGACGGTTAGGGCTTGAGATTGGTTTTGGAACTGGGTTGAAGATGGACCAGCTTCTCCACTCTTCTGAAATATGTTTGGAGGTCTACTATCATCATTCCTCCAGCCCAATCGAGGGTTTGCCTTCCATCCCTTATTATAAGTGTTGGAGTAAGGGTCCCACTTTTGATTTGGACGGCCTTGGTAGACTGCAGATACCTCCTCACAATGGCCTGGACATACGCTAGAAATATGCGTAACCTAGCCACAAGTCTCACAACTAGGGGCAGTAATATCCATAGGGGGTGCTGGTCTATGCACATTTATATTCTTCAATTCTGCAGTGATTACACACAGTTGAGAGGTCATCGTGCTTTCCAACGAATCCATCTTTGATTCCAAAGTGTCCATTCTTCTATTGTGAACTGAAGCAGCTCCCAACTCATGTACTCCTCTAGTATCTCTCACACAGTATTGTTGATGAGTCAGGGCCATCTTCTTAATCAAATCCTAAGCCTCCTCAACAATGGAGTCTATCAAAGATCCTCCTGATGCAGCATCCAACATACCCTTCTCTTGGTTCTTCAACCTATCATAGAAATACTGCACCAGTTGTTCATCCGGAATTTGATGATGTGGGCATCTTGAAAGCATGTCCTGAAATCTATTCCAATAATCATAGAGAGATTCGTCATAGTCTTGCTTGGCAAAATAGATCTCCTTCCTCATTGATGAAGTACGAGAAGCCCAAAAGTATTTCTCCAAGAATGCTTTCCTTAAGTTCCCCCAACTGTGATATATATCAACTATGTGTCTTGGAAGGCTCATATACCACTCTTTAGCTTTGCCCGCCAATGATAGGTGGAAAACCTTCCATAGCACTTGATCTAATGATGCTCCCACAGGCTTCATACTCTGGTAGATCACAGAAAGGGATTGCAAATGAAGATATGGATCTTCTCCTGTCAAGCCATGAAATTTTGGAAGGGAGTTAATCAATAATCCTTTAATTTCAAAATTAACTTCAAAATTTGGACAAGCAGTAGTAAATGGGTCAAAATTGACATCAGATGTGGTTGCTTCCCTAATTGTTCTTCTTCTAGGGTTCCCATTATTTTCTCCCACTCTCTCTTGTTCTCCATTCCCTCCATTGCCTCCATTCCTCACTTGGTTGGCATTGGGGTTAGGATTAGGGTGGTTAGGTGGTAAATCAGCCATTATCTCTTGATCAGTAGGCTCACTCTCGCTACTAGATAGGCTAGATTCCACAGAAATGTTCTCTTGTTCAACCCCTAACTCACTTGCCCCCTCAACTCTTTTCTCTCTTCTTATCTCTCTGAGTCTTCTCTCAATCTTAGGGTTATAGGGTACAAGTTTTGCTTTTCGTGGCATGCAAGAAAAGAATCACAAGAGAAAGAGCAACAAAATTGACTTGCAACACACAAAGTCAGATAAAAGTATGAGTTGTGATGGATGCAAGTGTATGGATTAGTATGAGTCTGTATGCACAGAGAAAGAAGCAAAAAGTGTAAGTTTCAAAACTTTTTAGAATAGTTTGTCGTGGCAAAAGCAGTGGTTGGCCAGGTTGAAAGGTGACAGAGGTGACCAGATAGCTGAATGCAGGAAGTTTGCTGCGGTGAAAGCAGGAGTGTGCCACAGTGAAGGTATCCCGAGAGGAATCCTTCGATATTTCAGAAAGTTTGCCGAGGCGAAGGAATAGGTTGGTCGCGGCAAATTGTTACAGAAAGCTTATCAGATACTAGACACCACTGATGCAAGGTGAAAAATCCTGAAAGTGTAGAAAATCAGTATATTTGTTTGTATTTGCAAAAATTTTGATGCTATGCAAGACGGAAACCTATACTATGAACAAATATGCAACTAAACTCACTAAAATGCAACCTAAAAGGATCAAAACTTCAATTGACAACCCAATGACACAAGCTAACCTAGAGAACCAATTTCTTGGCTCTCCCGCAACGGTGCCACTTGAAAATCGCCTTGACTGTCTTTGTTTACACCTTGGGGCCAATTTCAAAAATTTTCCAAGGATTGTACTATAGGCACAACCTCGGGTCGTTTCACTTGTGGAGCCGAAATTATGATCCTAGATTAACTAAATGCCATGGTTATGCAAATTAAGCTGGAAAAGGTTGGGGGTTTTTGTAACACCTTATATTTATACCAATTAACTTTCCTTGCGGAAGCATTTGGAATCACTTTTGAAGGCTACAATTGATGAAAAATCAAGTTTGAAAATTTTCATTTACAGGTTACTATTCATTGTCACCTTAAAATGTGACAAACTTCGAAAATTCATAACTAATTGTAGAAAAATTGAAATTGAGTGATTCCAAGTTCTACAGAAAGCTCTTTGGATAAAATTTTGAGGAAAAATAGTTTTTGAACTGATTGCCTTGAAATTTGAGCTCAATTTCCTTTGAAAAAGTTACTGTTCATTTGGTCATTTTCGGATTTTACTGTATTTTTGCCTAACTTTGGAAAGGCACAACTTTCTGCCCAGTTATCGAAATCGGGCAAACTACCCCTCATTTTAAAGAGAAATATCGGATCTCCTTGCTTGCCAAATCTTATGACCTAACTCACTCGTCTGATAGGTCAAACTGGAGCTACAAACTCACTGCTCCAGGACTTACGTTTTATCCCTTAACATCTCTTTAATTCTTTTTATTTCTTTGGCATACATAACATGGCCTTACTCTTTCCCATTCATGCTCATACACTTTCATTCATGCCATAAATATTATAATTAAATACATGGCATCATTGGCATCCATAACATAGTTCACAAAATAGTAGAATTATACATATATCAACAGTCTCATCCATTAACAAGAATAATTCTCCACTTACTTCTCCTTGCTTCTCATGCCATTATTGCCCATCATTGATTGACCTAAATGGTTGGTTAGGGAGGGGTGAGATTCGGGGGAATCTCAGTAGCAAACACTACCCATAAGCATGCAAGACATAATGCACACGCATGACATGTTATAACATTAACACATGAATGCCATGGAAAGTAAGCTAAAGCATTTCATGCTTCCATAACATATTGCCAAGGCAAAACATAACATAAACTTGCAAACATAACTTTGCAAACATTTCATCATAGCTTAGTCACATCATGGCAACACAATCACATCATGCAAGCATACATATCAAGCACACAGTATAGGTAAGTTCACTACCTTGTAACATGGCTTTCCCCTTGCTTTTCCTTTGATTCCCTTGTCTTTCCAACCATGTGGACATTCGGTCAACATCACCAAACATCCTCTTGGATGTTCCAAAGGTCCTAAACATAGTCACATTGATCATACAATCCATTAGGACCACTAGATTACATAAAGTTCAAGACTAGCTTTCTTGAACCTCAACCCTTTCTCTTAGTCTTAGGGTTTTCTTTCCAACTTTTCTAACATAAATCTTATCATTTCCCATCCTTAAGATCCATTTCTTGTCAATTAGGACCACTTTAGATGGCCTTAGATTCAAGAATACCAAATCTGGAAATTTTGCTTCGCGGGTACTGTTCACGCAGAATTTCTAGAATTTTTGCTCAACTTTGAAAATTCATAATTAATTCTAGAAAAATCCAAATTGAGTGGTTCCAAGTCTCACTGAAAGATGCTTAAGTTAAATTTACACGAAAATTAGTTCCAGGAACCAATTCTACGCCGAACAGTACCGGAACTGTACGGAACTCGAAACTCTTCCAAAAGTTCAACACTGTTTCCAGATTTCAAACCCTAACTTTGAAAAATCACCATAAATCGTACACATATCCAAATGAAGTGTTCTACCTATGGATTTAAAGCTCACAGAGTGTACTTTAAGCATGCAAAATTTCAGAATCAGATACGCACAGTAACTAATCCGAAATAGGCATAAAATCAGGTGCTATAACCACCACATACCGTGTTTTAGAGTTTGATCTGGCTTGGAACCACTTGGCCTTTCTTTCTCCCTCTTCTTTCTCTCTCTAGAAACCATTTTGCAAGAGCTTCCCCATGGATTCCTTATGCTTGGACGAAATGGTAGGGAGGGGAGGGGGTATTTATAGAAAAACAGACTGAATCTGGACCGTTGATCTTAAAAATACGTGGCTCGATCTGGACCGTCCATTTTCTCTTTTGATCTTACGGTGACAAGTGTCCTATGACATCATGCTTACCTCATCATGATGACATCATGCTTACATCATCAAGCCACATGTCTTTAATCCGACCGCACACGTGTCTTGCATCTGACCGTACACGTGTCTTCCATCTAGCCGTACACGTAATATTTTCTTTTTCTCATCTAACCGTACACTTGTCACTTTCATGTCCTTTCATGATTTATGGCATTAAAATAGGGAGAAAATAAATGGAAAATTCGTGCAAAAATATTTTCTTAATTATTTCTCCACCTACCAAGCCAATCTTGCACCGTATCAGATACTTTTCGGGTCTTGACTTATCCTGTACCACCAGGACATGTTCTGACACTATTTTCTCATCTTAATAAGTACATATATGGTGCCACCTTAGAGGAGCAGAGGGAAAAATAATTAGCTCTACTGACAGGCTACTTAACCTTACTGAGTCATGCAGTAGAGATTTCGCTATAATGGGTAGACAAAAGATTGTCTAAAATATTCCCATACTGCGTTCTGATTTTTATGCTGTCCATAAATATCTTCTGGTGACTCAGCATGATGACTCGTAGGTGTCATGATTACGCTTGGTGACTCAGCATGATGACTCGTCGGTGTCATAATTACGCTTGATGACTCAGCATGCTGACTCAGCATCGTCATGATGGCTCTTAGATATTTTCTTTGGTTTTGTCTCCTATTTAGGGGACAAAATTATTTAATATTTGACTGGACTATTTTATTCAATCCAGAGCTCCAAAAATTCATCCAAAAATATCATAAAATTCCTCATATTCTAGAGAAAATCTGTGAATTTTCTCAGGTCATAACTCAACCTGTAGCCCAACTTAAAAATCATTCTTTAAAATGCTTTTTTTCGGCACAACTGGCTTTTAAGTATTCTTAAAGCCATTTTGCTGGTCTTTTGGGGATGAGACTAATTTTATAATTTTCTATAGTCTCTTAGATCATACATCCCCATTTTACCATAATTTTTTGAGGTTTCCTTATGACTCAAACAATTAAATCTACCTCTACATCTTAAATTGAGCCATAAACTTGTAAATTCCTTTTAAGTTACCTCAGGGCTATTTTCATCATCTCTCTTCACAAAAGAGTCTTAGAATATTATTTCCCATTTTCTGGGATTTTCTTAGAATTTTCTAAGTACTTTCCATTTTTACCCCTGATGGCCGTAACTTTCTGAATTTACGGTTTTACCCCTGCTTAGGCTCAACCTCATAAAACAATCTCTTTGAGGCTTCTAACTTAACCTTTGGTTTGTATCTAGCCTCTTTTCTCTTTCTGGGCCTTTGAGACTTTACTGGAGCCTCTAACTTTGATTACCCTTTAGCCCCTTAAAACTTTCACTTTGCAGTTTAGTCCCTAAAACTGCTTTAACTTTCTTTCTCATCTTTAAGACCTCTACTAAATGGGTCTGGTAGCCTATCTCATTTAGGCTATTTCTGATACTTCTAGGCTTAAAAATCAGGATGTTACAGTTTTCATTGAGATTTCTAATTAAGATAAAGTGTAATAGAATGTAAATGTATTTTTGGATTTTTGGGAGATTAAGATGAAACGGATGAAATCAAGTACTGAATCAATTGATAAAACCTCTTGAAAATGGATTCTTAGCAATCATAGTTCTCTTAAGATGTGGGAGTTTTAGAAATTCATTAGGTTTTCTTGATAACAACCTCAATAACTCCTTGAGTCCAATGCTTACATTAATGAACTCATTAATGAAAACATTGCTAAGCTTCCCTAATGTGTAATTAAGAATGATTAATGCAAATGGTTCAATGCAACAGAAAATCAACTCATCATTGTAACACCTTACGTTTATGACCTTATATCATGCCAAGTTAAGATACTTGGAAGCGCAATTTAAGGTTACCGGGTTGAAAAACCTGAATTTGAAAATTTCTTTTCCCGCATTACTATTCATTGTAACCTTAAACTTGGCATAACTTTGGAAAATCATAACTAATTCTAGAAAAATCAAAACAAGGTCGTTCTAAGTCTCACTTGAAGCTCTTAACAACAACTATCAAGGAAAAATGACCTTAGGGTCCTCTTTAATCAGAAACGCATCCGTTTTTAATTTTGAAAAGTACTGTTCATTTGGTCATTTTTCTATTTTTCAGGATTTTTGCCTAACTTCGGAAAGGCATAACTTCTTACATAGAGCTTCGATTGTGACGCTTTACCACTCATTATAAAGGGAAAAATAAGATCTATTTGCATGCCAAATTTCAGGGAAAAGTCAACCATTTGACCAGGGTCTTTGTTGGTCAAAGTTTGGTCAAATCTAGACCATTTTTATCCCCTTTTTCACTAATTCTAGCACCATTTCGTTTTTCACTATAAGCATACCATAATCACATTTAAAGCTACTCTACCATTAATATACATCCAAAAAGGTTATCATATCATGTGTTCATGATCAGAGTATGTTTACATGGCTTGAAAGAGAAAGGTTCAAAACCGTATAATACAATACATAACTCATAACTTCCTCAAGCCATGATTATTTCTTTTCCCTTCTCCTTGGCAGTAGTGGCACCTAGGATATCATGTTATAGGAGGAATGAGATTTCATAGAAATCCCAGTAGCATTGAACATACAACCATCAAGTCAACATGCATAAGATGTCATGCTACATGCAGTAAAATAACATTGCTAGTCTTTATGCCATGCCATAACCATTCTGTATCCATGTCATCATATCATGGAGCATATAATCATTCTGGTCAAAACTCAATCATGCAAGAGCCAAGGCATACATTGCAAGGAGTTCACATCATCTGTACATAAACATTCTCATGGCACATAAACACACATAGAAGAAACACCAAATGCAGATCAACAAAATAATTGCAAGTTCACGCTACCTCAATTCCACGCTTAATGTTTCCTCCTTGTTTCCTTGCTTGAGATCCTCCTAGGTTTCCAGAAAATTGCCTATCAACCATACAGTAAGGGTATGGTAAATTCCATATCCAGTATACAATTCTTTCTCTATATAATGCTACCCTTATGCCTTTCAATTTATAATTTCTGTATACCTTTCCTAATCCTTTGACTTTGGTTTGACCAAGCCTTAATCCTCAGTCAAGGTCTTGGAATTCTTCCTTAATTCATGATTAATCATGCTTTCTAGGTTAATCACTAACCCTTAATCCTTAATCCAATATTTAATTAAGGTCCTCAAGTCACATAGTCATTAGTACACCATAATCTTCTAAGATTAAGTCACTAATCCCTTATGGATTAACCATTAATCATTCTCTAATCAACATGATTAACCATTAATCATTCTCTAATCAACATGATTAACCATTATTCATTCTCTAATCAACATGATTAACCATTAATTAATCATCCTTCAATTAGCATAACTAATCACTAATTACTAATTAATCAAGGTAGTTAACCTTAATTACTTACTAATCTTTAATCAAATAACATGATTAATCTTAGCTATCACTAAACCATAATTAATCAAGGTAATTAATCCTAATCTTCCTCAAATAAATAATTAACTAAAAATAATTAACACTTAGGGAGGTAAATGTACCTTAATTAGCTCTTAATCGGCGAATAGAGGTATCTAGCTTTGCTTTCTCCCTTTCTCTCTCTTCTTTCTTCCTTTCTCTCTCCTAGAATTCAAGAACACAACATTCCCTCTCATGCAAACCACTTTGGCCGAATTGTTCATGGAAGGGGGTATTTATAGGCTTTGATATTTCAAAATTCCAAAAATGCCCTTCGGGAAAAAGATGCGATCTCGGCTGTCCATTTTTTTCTACTTTACACATGGACATTAGGGCACACACCATAAGAAGTTGACACATGGATGGACACCTAATCACCATGTGATTTTCATGTGGAAATAAAATATTATTTTATTGTTTTGTCTCTTATTTCCCTTTATGCCCTTGAACAATTTGGAAAATTCGAACTTTGTCCTCCCCCTTTATTTTTGGCCGAAATATTACTCTTAATATTGGAAAAAAATGACTCATCCAATAATCAATGCAATCCACTGATTATTTGTGTATTTCCGGTCCGATTTTCCAACAATCCTGTCCAATTTACTATCACAAAATTTTGATTTCAACACCTCATTAAATTCCCCTCATTCCAAGGGTATTCCATGATTTTTCTCAAGTTTTACCTCCCTCTATAATTTTCTAAATTTATTCCGTCAAAAATCACTATTCTACCGATAATAATTCGGTAATAAATATTCTTTAAGCTAACCTCTGTACATCCAAAGGTGGGAAGTAATTTTATAAATTAGTATAATATGTCACATAATGTATCCATATTTTTCCTTGAATTTTTAAGGCCTCTATATATTTTAAATAATGGAAATTGGCTAATTTTCCTTAATTAACCAAAAATTCCAACAATTACAAATAATTCCTTGATAAATTATTTTTAATCTTATATTCATCTTCTAAGTCTCAAACATTATTCTGTACCCTCCTTTCTATTTTTCATGATTTTCTAGGAATTTTCAGGAATTTCGGACATTATTTTCAATACTGCCCTTTCTTGACTGATCTTTTCAAAAATGACCGTTATGTCCCTATCCTGATTTTTCCTCATAGCCTGGATCCTCTACCAGTCTACTATACTACTTGGCCTTAGTCAGTGTCAAATCATTCATCAATTAGGATAAAATTATCAGGGTGTGACAATCATCATAACATGACTATACAAGATGAAGAGAATCAAGAAAGCTACAAAGAACATATATGTAACTACATATATTGAAGCATGAAATCCAACATTAACCAATCTAGCTACAAATATGAATCATCAACTAATGATTACATATCAATCAAAGTCTTTCACTAAGAATTTACAAATCCTAGACCTAGGAATTCATAAATACATAGCTAAACTAAGATGAAACTGAAACTCCCCTTTTAAGCTCTTAGAACTGGCTGGAGGAAGCCTAGCCACTCATGGTGTGCAGAAACATCTCCATTGAAATTGACTTAGTGTTGCCTATGGATGAAGATGACAGTGGAAGATGAGGGATTAGGGTTCTGGTAGGAGAGATGAGAGAAGATGAAGAGAAAAACGTGGATGGTGGCTCAATCTTTGTGTCTGACCTCACTCATACCGAAAATAGGGTTTCTAACCCGAATATGACGTGTCTGGGTCAGTTCATGAAAGTGGGCAAGTCAAATTTTCCCAAAATGGTCGGGTCTGATTTTGCTGATACGAGGGGTTCGTCGCGATGAACCATGGTAGAGAGCTTTATTCCTGAAGGTAGACGTTCGCCGCGACGAAGGCAGAGTGTGCCGCGGTGAACCATGGCAGAGGCTCCTCTTTTTGCTCTTTGTGCCTTGAGTCTTCAATCCTGGTTCCAATCTTAGGTGTCCTACACTGAAAAGCAACAATTTAAGGCATCAATTGTCCTAAAAATTAATTGAATACAATTAATAACTAATTATGACGATTTTACCCTCAAAAAGACACTAACTCAATGCAAGGACTCTTGATCTAAAGTAAGCTCAATTATAGCCAAAAGAGCCAGAAAATGCAACAAAACCATGGATGATGCAATAAAAAGATAAGAATAATTTGAGCTCAATCAATTACATTACGATTTACTTAATTAAGAGAGAAATTTCAAGACTAAGTAGGAAGTTGACACTTGGCAACTCATTTATGATGGTGGTTGGGATATTTTGGTGTATTAATTGAGCTCTTCCTCCCCCTAAATCAGATTTTAGTTTTGGCCAAGAGCAAACCAAGAGGAAAAAGAGAGAGTTCAAGGAGAAATCAAGAGAAAAGGCACCAACTTTGATCATCTGACTAAGATCTAAGGTTAGTTTTTGGTTCTAAGTTGCTCCTTGCCTTGTTTGCTTGAGTTGTATGGTTAAAATTTCTGGTTCTCCCCTTTTTCTTGAGTTGGCCAAAATGTTTATTGAGTAGGGAAGGAAGTTTGGTTGTTAAATCTTGCTAGAACACTTCACAGCATAATAGATCCTAGTGGTTGTAGGTTGATTTTGGAGTGTTTTCTTTGTTATGTTGCATGAGGACCATTTCGGCCAAAGCAAGAATTGGACCATAGTTGTGGAGGAGAGGAGGAAGGTCAAAGAATCAAGAGCATTGGATGAAGGTAGTAAGATTTAATTGACCTTAATGTTGAGTGTTGCATTGATTGCTATGCAATTTCATGTGCTATTATGTGGTTGAACTAAATGATGATAATGATGATGATTGTGTAGCTATACTCCTTGCTTTATGTGCCTTGGCTATTGCATGTTAGAGTGCTACATTTATGAGGTAAAGTTGTTCCCTATTAATAGCAAAAGGTTGGAAAGCTTGTAATTGATGCATGTTGATGTTTTGGTTGATTGATCTTGCTATTGGGATTTCATTGAAATCTCTTCCCCCATATGTAACCTAATATTTTAGGGACTGAATCATCAAAAGGGAGGTTGCAAATCCAAGGATAAATATGTTGAGTAACCATGAGGAAACATTTATATTTGGTTATGTATAAGCATGTATGGTTGGAGCTGTAATCCCTAAGCAGGACGTCAAATTAGAGCCATGTTTTATTAACTTCCCAAACGAATTTCTGCATGAAATTTGATATGCTTAAATTTGACATCATGAGCTTCAAATTGATAGGAAGCATGTTAAAAATGGCTAACTACATGATTTTTAATGATTTTTTGAAGTTAAGGTTTAGAATCTAGAAAAAGGATTTTTGCCAAATGGACAGAGATGACTTTCACAAAACCTAACACTTTTTCAAATGGAATTGATTCATAAGATTATTTTCCTTTGAAAGAGCATTCAAAGAGATTTTTATAGAATTTTGAGCCACTCCATTTTGATTTTTGTAGATTAAGTTATGACTTTTAGAAGTTGACCCAGAAAACTGGATTTTTACCCGATGAACAGTAAAAATCCAAAAATCAATGTTTTTCATGGATTTTTTAGCCCAACACCATAAAATACTTTTAATTAAACCCTAAGTGGATCCTATAGTAGGGTGTGACAATAATCACTCAATATAGAAATTAAGGCTCAAGAATATTCTTCCAACAAGAGGTTCACATCTCAATTGCTCATACAAGAAGTTTCAATCAATATACATTAGTCACAAAGGCACTAAGAGACTTATAACAAAAGCAACCCATAAGATGAGGATTAAAAAGATCAAAATAATCACTTGAGAACATACTTGAATCTCAAAAGTGACTATAAAGTCTTTAGAAAAATCATTTTAAAAAATCAGTGCTCTTAAAAGTCCAAGGATGGCATGGTTTTCAAGAAAAACTGTTTGATGCAATGAGGGTATATTAAAAAGGCAATGGTTTGCTTGAAAAAGATGCAAAGGTAGCTTAAAAAAGTTCCTCCTACATAGCATTGCAAAACGCAAAGAGAAGGATAGCGGTGCACAGCAAAAGAGGCTAGGTTGCGACTTGAAAACAGTGAGGTCGCAACCTAGGTACACAGAAGCATTAAGTTAGGAAAGGGGGGTTAAGGTCGCGACTTAAAATCAGTAAGGTCATGACCTGAAATCATAGAGAGCCCTCCCTTGCCAAAATCAATCCTTAAGTTGTGACCTAAAGCAGTGAGGTCGCAACCTGAAGTCATAGAAACTACCAACAAAAATTTTTTCAAAGCTTGGCTAACATATAACAAGTAAAAGCCCTTTCAGCAAGCATCAAAATAGATAGAAATGATCCAATTCACAGAAATTTACCATCCATAACCAATTCAAAGCCAAATAATGATTATGAAAGATTGGATTTTCAAAAAAAAAAAAATTTACCTATTTAGCAACAATCACCAAAATGAAGCAACACTAGGAAACAACAAAGCAAAATGAAATCCTCCCCCGCACATAAACTTGACAGTGTCCCCACTATCAAAGGGGAAGGGAAAAGAGCAGCAGCAACCATAAAAGGGGACACAGTAAACTGACCATTCATTGCAAGGGAGGACAAGAACAGTGTAACATCCCAAAATTTCTAACCTAGAAATAGGGAAATATGTCATACCCTGATATTTTTAGTATAATTAATGAAAGATTTAGGGCTGACCAAGGCCAGGTGAGATAAAAGATAGATAAACAGCACAACAATTGAAGTGAGAACTGAAAAAGGACCAAATTGTCATTTTTAAAATGATTGGTCTACAAAGGGCATTATCGTAATTAGTGTCTGGAAATCCTAAAAATTTCTAGTAAATCATGGAAAATAGAATTAATGCCGTAGAATGGTATTTGAGATCTAGAAAGTAAATACAGGTTGAAAATAATTTATTAAAAATTATTTTAATTATTAATATTGGCTAAATTAAGAAAAAATTAGCGAATATTAATTCTTAAAAATACTTAGAGATCTCAAAAAATTATGAAAAATTAAAAGAAATTCATTTAGGAATTATGGAAATTTATAAAATTATTTCCAACCCTAAATGATGAGGAGGTTAGCTTTAATTGAATTTAAAGCTAAATTAATATTGGTAGATTTTCTGTTTTTACAGAAATGACAATTTAAGGAGTTATAGAGGGAGAAAAATTATGAAATTAATTAGGAAATACCCCTTTATTGAGACATAATTAATGGTGAGCTGATATAAGAATTTTGAGATACTAGAATTTTTCGGCTATCAGATAAAATAAACCAATACTATATTAAGACTCAGTGGACTGTCTAGACAACAGGGATGATAAAATTTCCTACAGATAGACAAGGACACATGTCACTCCTAAATTGGCCAAGAAAAGAAAAAAGAAAAAAAAGAAAAAGAAAAAGAAAATAATAAATCAAGATAGGTTAAAACCTAATTAGGCTTAAGTAAGATGATTAGGGTTAAGTCATCTTCCGTAGGATTGTGACATGTGGCAAACATGGTTCATTGGATGGTTAGGATTCAACCATCTACTTTTGAAAAGTCAAAAGTTTCTAGAAGGGTGATTAGCCAAGTTAATCAAGGGATTAAGAGAGTAAACCTTGATTAGAGCCTAAGTAATCTTAATAGATAAAAAGAGATGACATAAGCCCTAATGACTCATCATCCAAGTGTCAACATACTAAGCTACATAGCCTAAGATTTGTACATGTGGAAAGAGGTAAAAATTGGAGGGCTAAGATTAAGTCTTATGCAAGAAGGGCATATGTGGAATTAGTGAAATATGAAGCCTATAAATAGCCCCTCACATGTTCATTTCATGCAAGACCTTTCAAGTAGGAAACCTCTTGCAAATTTTCATGTAGAGAGAGAAAGAGAAGAATTTTAGTGAGAGAAAGTCATTTGGAAGCAAGGTAAGCTTCTAAAACTCTTCCATTTCAAGTTATAATGATGGTATGTTAGTTTTAGGCTATTTTAATAATGATAGAAAGTCATTTTTCTAAGGGGAAGTACTGCCCAAATTTTATCAAAATGATAAGGAATGGTTTAGATGAAGATTAAGCATGGTTAAAGGTTAAAGATTAAGTGGTTACATGTTAGTTTGGTTGAAAATCCTTTTCCCTACAAATATATATATGGTTCAGCCAAGCTAAGTCAATGGGAAGGGATTAGATTTTCATAAAACTAATATGATAAATGGATTCTACATGAAAAATTATATAGGAAAAGCCCAATAAAGTTCAAGAATCAAAGCTAGAAAAATAAACCCTAAAAATCAAGAAAAAGGGGTTTAAGGGGTTATGTTAAGTTATGGAGTTGAAGTAATGCTTAATATTGTGTCATTGGTTGCCTAATAGGCTATACACAACAAAGGGGCAAAGATCTAGTCAAGAGAAAAGAGTTCAAGAGGAAGGAAAGCCAACAAGGTAGCTTTTGCATTCTATTACTTGTTAGAGTTACTATACATTGTATGTTCATTGCTATGTGTTATGATGTTATGTCATGATGCCTCCATGCATGTATACCTTGGTTTATGCAAGGTTGAGATGATATGTTATGTTATGATGTTATGTTTTTGCATGGCAAGTACATAACACTCAAGTATGTATGTATGTATGTAGCTTGAATTACATTGTGACGTGTAACCATAGTAATGTATGCAATGTGCTACTAAGATTCCCCAAGAATCTTACCCCAATATTTAAACAAACCCTAGAGCCTTCAACATCCAAGGGCAAAGGAAAGGAGTTGGCTCTTACTTGAAGAGGTAGTAAGCCATAGTAACTTTATATGGCTTTGAACCTTTCTATTTTGGAGGAATGTAATATGAAGCATGCTTTATGTTTCCAATAGTATGATTAAGGTTAGAGGTATACAAGCATGAGTAGAATAGTCCAAGCTTGATTAGAAATAGCTAATATAACTAAGGAGAGTATGCTATGATTTTAAGTGGTCAATTAAGTTAAGTTACCCTTCCAAAGGGGGTAAAAAGTCAACTAAAAGGAATTAAAGTTTGACCAATGACCATTTGAGTAAACGAGTGAGTTAGGCTTTGAAATCTGGCGAGCAAAGAGATCTTATTTTTGTATTTAAAATGAGGGGTAGTTTTCCTGATTCTGATAACCGATCAGAAAGTTTTGCCTTTCCAAAGTTAGGCAAAAATAAGTAAAATCAGAAAATAACCAAATAAACAGTAACTTTTTCAAAGAAAATTGGGCTCAAATTCCAAGGCAATCAGTCTAGAAACTATTTTTCCTCAAAATTTTATCCAAAGAGCTTTCCGTAGAACTTGGAATCACTCAATTTCAATTTTTCTGAAATTAGTTATGAATTTTTGAAGTTTGTCACATTTTAAGGTGACAATGAATAGTAACCCGTAAATGAAAACTTTCAAACTTGATTTTTCATCATTTGTAGCCTTTAAAAGTGATTCCAAATGCTTCTGCAAGATAAGTTATTTGGTATAAACATAAGGTGTTACAAACAGCAAGGGATGAAATTATTGAATTGAGAAACTACAATGTAAATTAAGCTAAACTACTCTTCCTACTGGTTGGTTCCCTCCCCCATACTTATCCCAAAAACATATGGAATAGGTAAATGAGATATGTAAAGGAAAGAAACAATATAAGGTGTTACAGGGGCTGATAGCTCTCCTTGAAGAATCATAGGCATTCATTTTTGACTTGGAAGAACCGGCCTAGAGTGTGCTTTATAACAACCTTCCCACATTGGCATGTGGATAGAACTTCAAAGGGTCCAATTAGTTTGGCCCGTTTTCCTGCTTCTGGTGTGTGATCGGTGGATAGTAGACCCTATACTTTAGCACCAGCTTTAATCTTAATAGCCTCACTCACGGTTAATAGATGAGGGTCCTCAGGTGCCAGATTAAACATCTTGTAGTTGCCAATAGAGAGGGGGAAAGTAGTGGATATTGTCTTGATCTTCTCTTCCTTAGGATCCCCTTTCTTGCTATTCGTAGCACCCACCATATTACGTGATTAGTTGTCTCAGTTGAGGGCACAAAGATGGCAGGGTGAAGGGCAACTAGAATTACAACTGGTCTATGCACGACACTCAGGGCATGCAACTCCCTGAAACAGTTGAAGCACTTCTTCTTCTTAGAAGTCTTTGCAGCTCTACTAACACCTACATTAACATCAGAAACAAGGCCTCTCTTGGGCTTAAGAGGGTTAGTAGAAGACTTTCCAAGTGTATCATTAGCAATAATAGAATCAGATGGAGTGGGAAGGGTGTAATCTAACTGATGGACAGCAAAACAGCCCACGTCACTACCATTAAAAACGGAGGGGGAAGCAAAATCAGAAGCAGGGGGTGAAACATGTATTTTATTAACATTATAAAGCTCATCAATAAACAACCCATCAACAAAATTAACATCACACATAGAAAAATCTTCATGCGTTTGTTTTATTTGTTCATACATATTGAAATAAGCAAATTTATCCCCAGTAAACATAGTGATAGACCCCTTTTGCATGTTAATGTTAGTATTAGTAGTTCTTAGAAAAGGTCTACCCAAAATTAAGGCCCCATCCCCATCTTGTTCATTAGGCATATCCAAGACATAAAAATCGGTAGGGATAACTAAGTCTTTGACTTTCACTAGGATATCCTCTAAGAAGCCATTTGGGTACCTCATGGTTCTATCAACTAACTGGAGCCTCATGGTGGTAGGTTTAAGACTTTTGATTTGTAAGGACTCATACATTGTCTTGGCCATAACATTAATGGCAGCACCTAAATCAAGTAAAGCCTTGGGAATAGTTGTCCTACCTACAATACAAGGTATAGTAAAGGAACCATGGTCATGAAATTTAATTGGGAGTTGTGGTTTAAACAAAGCCGACACACTAAAGGGAAACTAGACTCTTTTATTAGGTTTAAACTTCCTCTTATGTGTGCACAACTCTTTTAAAACTTTGGCATACTTAGGGACCTTTTTAATCAGTTCAAGCAAGGGTATATTTACTTCAACTTTTCTGAAAGTTTCAAGCAAATCATTATCTTGTTTTTCATTAGCAATTTTCATACTTTTCAAGTAAGGCTGAGGAAAAGGGAGTTCATTGAGATTTACCTCCTTACCCTCATTGCTCATAACTCCATGAGTGCTTGTTTCTACTTTGTCTTTCCTCTGTTTGCCCTCACATTTTGATCCTTCCATAGTGTTTTTCTTTTCTTATGTGTCTTTATTTTCTTGGGATCTCTTCCTCCTTAGAAGTTCTTCCTCCTTGGAACTTTCAGATTTGCCCAACCTTATAAGAGTGAGTGAAGAGCTCTCTATTTCATGCTCAAATACATCTTTGCCTACCTTTTTATCATCAAAGTGGACCTTTCCTTTCTACCACTTCTCAAGAATATCACATTAAGAGCTTTAGGATTGATCATTGTGTTAGAAGGAATGCTACCCCTACTCTTGCTTGTATGTCATTGACCATATTAGACAGTTGGGTCAAATGACTAGTGATATCGGTGTTCTTCAAGGTAAGCTCCTCTAATTTCTGGTGCACATCAGAGTTATCTTTCTACATCTCTTGCAATATGGTAGTTATTGAGACAAACTTGTCATCACTCTCCTTTATTTGTCCTTCGATGTTTGTCATCTGTGTAGCCATACTCTTTAAAAGTTGAGAAGTGCTATCCCCTCTTGGTAGTGGTTGAGATACCATAGCCTGTTGAGGGGTTGTAACTATTGCTCTTGAAGGGTCTTGAAAATTGCTTAAGGAAGCCCCAGTATTGTGAAATTGATTGCCTTGGAACTGATTTAGCCTATTTTCTCCTCCTCCCTATTTAAAGTTAGGGTGGTCTCTCCAGCCAGGATTGTAGGTATTAGAGTAAGGGTCCCTTTTCTGATATGGCCCCTCTTTACTTTGGTACATTGTATTGACTTCTTCAATTAGCCTAGGGCAATTTGGTGTAGTATGCATTGAAAGTCATAAACCCCACAACCTGTAGCCACTAAAGTAAGTGACTATGGCTTGTTGGAGTAGATGCTTTCAATTGTATTTGCAAGCTTAGACATGTCTTGGGCTAGCTTTACCAAAAGTGGATCTCTTTCAAATTTGTGGTCCCTTGAATCCCTTAAGCTCACATGTTGTCTATTAAGAGCAAAGGTCCTTATTAACTCCTATGCAGCCCTTGGTTCTATATTTTCCATAGACCCATTTGCAGCGGCATCCAAGACATGTGTATCATATGTTGACAACCCATTATAGCAATATTGTACCAGGTGCTCCTAAAAAATCTAATGATTGGGGCATCAAGTAAGCATCTCTTGGAATTTGCTCTAAAATTCAAAGAATGTCTTCAATGGCTCTTGCTTAACTGTCAAAATTCCTTACAGGCGGCTGAAATCTTTGTGGAGGGGAAATACTTATCCAAGAATGCTTTCTCCAAACTGGTCCATGACTCATAAGCATTGTCCACATAGAGTGGCAAGTTCATGTACCATTCTTTAGCTTTATCCTCTAAAGATAAGTGAAAAACCTTCCATATAATGTCATAAATACTTGCTCCAACTGGCTTCATGGACAAGCACTGCATATAAAGAGTTCAGAGGTGCAAGTTTGGGTTTTCTCCTGTAAGGCATAAACCTTAGCTATTGAGTGGATCAACTGACCTTTAATCTCAAAATCTGCATGATTGAACCCAATTCTTCATTGTCTTTTCATATCATTTTAAGGGTTTTCATCATAGTTAGTAGCTCTTTTACTGTTTATTGTGCTTAATTTATATTAAAGTGCCTTACCTTAAATTAGTGCATAATAGGGGCAAAATTGCCATAATTAGAGATTAATTATTATTAATTGATTTCTAGGATAATTGATGTTATATTATGTATGATTTTACTTATAGGTACTTTGGGAGAAATTTGGGCAAATTTGGAAATCACACTTTAGTCCCAACATTAAAAGTAGTAAAAGATCGAATTAATCGCAGAAAAGGGCCCCAGAATTCAAGAAATTGCACCAAAGGCCCTGAGTAAATGAAGCTTTGCGTTTTGGCTGAAAAGTACCTTCCACCGTGGCAGATTTGTCAAAATTGTAAAAGTTGCGATTTCAGCATTTTGATTCGGATCCCTAAGCTTCAACCCGACCCAAAACCACCTTTAGTAGCCAGTATAAGCTGAGTTTCAACCTAGGAGAGCCTCATTCGGTCTCTCCTCACCTTTCTTTAACCGAATCATCCTCTCATCTCCTCCTTCCATCAATTCTTCATTACATTCCATCATCTTTCCCTTTAATCCATCCATAACCTCTTCTTCCATGGAGATTCGACTGTCGCTGCAGGCTGGAGCAATGCTTGGAGCTATGGAGGGCTAGGGGTTCTTCAACTCTTAAAGATGGTTGATGGGCATGAGTTCCAAGAGCTTCAAAGGGGAGTTAGCTTCATTCATAGTTCTAGTTGTTTATTTATGAATTTCTAGGTCTTAGGATTTGTAAATTGGGGCTGAACTGTTTTGATTATGGTTGTAATCAATTCTGGATGATTATCTTGTGTATTGGATTAGTTAATGTTGAATTTGAGCTTCAATATATGTGGTTACATATATGTTTCTATGTAACTCTTTTGATACTCTCTTTCTTGCATGGTATTGTTTGATTGTTGAGTTAATCTGGGCTTGCATGCAACCTAGTGCATTAATTAATCTTAATACACACACTAAGTAAGCTTAATAGGATCTTATAAGATGGGTGGCCATTGATTAAGATCCTAGACTTAAAGGGTTCTTTAAGGTTTTTCCTTTAGAAAACTTGGTGATTTTTACTCCCTAAAATCATTTTGAACTATGATTGCCAAAGGTCCAATACTTGTTTCCCATCCATTCCATCGTAATTTCCCAAAAATCCAAAAATATATTTACATTGCATTTTATCTAAATTAATAGTTTTAATGAAAACCCCCAACTTTACCCTAGTCAATTTGCATTTTCATGGCAGTTAGTTAACTTAGGATCAATAGTTAAGGCTCCAACAAGTGAAACGACCCGAGGTTGTACCTATAGTACAATCCTTGGTTTTAATTTTTAATTTGACCCTAAGGTGTAAGCAAGACAGGTCACATTTCAAGTGGCGCCTGATAAACCTTGTCACTAGGTAATCAAAGTTTTACTGGGGAAATGCAGCAAGTGAGACATTACCTAGGTCATTCTTCTCAAGAAGCCTTAAGTTGTATTTCAATTCTTAACAATTCACTTTTAATTATCAAATTACCAAGATGAAAGCTTGAGTTTCAGAAAACAGAAATTGAAACAAGAAACAAATCTAATGAAAGGTAAAATGCAAAAGAAGATTCAGATAAGAGATAGTAGTTCCCCTAGCAATTTATCCAACCTTCCTTGTTCAATCTTATAATGTGGAGTCTTTTAATGTCAATTAAATGAATAGATTCAACTACTGCTCAAATCTCTCTAAACACAGATCAGAAACAACTATCTTACTAGATTTATTGTTTTGGTCTGTGAGAAGGAACTTCAATTGACAAGAACACTTGAGAAGCAAGTTGCAATTCTCTAAGAATGATCACAACTGTGAATCATCAATATATTCAACCAAAATTCAGATTTACAGAATAACAGTCCAAGTAAAAACGAATTAGATTTACAAATCAACAGAGAATTCTCTATTTAACTGAATTAAAGGACACAACTCACATCTGAATGTTCAATCAGATCTAAATTGCAAGAAACATAAATCTGATCATCCAACCTTCATTCTAACCACAAATGTTCAACTGAAACAAATGAACCTTAGAATAGAAAGTAGAAACTAGATCTGAATGACTCCTGTTCAGCTCTATGAACTCAGGTCAGCTTCATTGTTAGAAGAACTTGGAAATTCAGCTACTCATACTCTAGATTAGGGTAAAAACAGTAAGAATTGATGAAAGATTCATGGTTGATCGGTGGAAATTGATGAATTTGGACGAAAATGGAAGAAGAAATTGAGAGAGGGCGGAGAGAGCAAGAAAATCGCGTCTGGAGAGAGAATGAGGAACTGAAAATCTGATCGCGCGGTTGAAGTGCGCGACTCTGTATTTAAATCTGGAATTTTTCGTCATCCGCCACGGTGCCTTCGTCTATCTGCCGCGGTGCCTGGCCCATACAGTGCTATTTTGATTAGTGATCCTGAGCTTCATGTAAATACCAATCTGCCATGGCGCCTCTGTCCATCCGCCGTGGCGCTTTTTACCGAGAGTCCCCTTGGAAATCCGCCGTGGCGCCTTCCCAAATCCGCTATGGCGCCTCAGACAGAACTGAAACTCCCTGAAATTCACACCAAAGTAGGGATCAAAAGTACACACATATAAAATCATATAAAAGCATGTAAAAACACCTGCAAGACCTCACAATTCCTCTCACCAACTCGTCCAAGAATCTTCAAGAAGGATCAAGAAGGCATCATTATGAATTGATTATGATTTAAATTCATTTTTTTTGGGTCAATAACCTAGGGAACCAATTTCTTGGCTCCCCAGCAACGACGCTGATAAGTCTCATTATTTGCATACATTTCTAGCCCTAAACTCATGCTTTTGCCATCTACAATTGCATACTTTGGGCATAATTAGCTTCCATTGTGCATATTTCTTGCACCAATTGGTTTCTTGGCTTGGTCACTATTGAACAGTTGGTTGTGTTGCTTTAACTTGTGGTTTGATATTTTGTGAATGTGTAATTTTGGTTTTAAATCCATTTAGATGCCCACACCATCTCTCCAAGTCACTTATAATTGGTTTTGAAAGTGTTCACATTAGGAAATTGGTTTTGAACTCATTTGCTCAAAGTTGATTTTGACAACTTAAAGTTTTGGAGTGTATAGAGAAAAATTTTGGTTTAATATCTTCAATTTTGTTTCAAAGGGTTTTTGCATGAAAAGTATTCATATTCAAGTGTATTTAACTTCTTGGAACTTATTTTGATTGGTTTAGAACTTTGGTTGCTAGAAAAATTCAAGTTGGCATCTAATCTGAAACTTTTTCTAAATTTTTTCTATTACTGTTGGTGGTTCTGTGAAATCCGCCGCGGCGCCTGTCTCCAACACGTAGAAAATTTGTTTCTGTTAAAGAGGCCATGGCTCTTTGGTTCATCCGCCACAGCACATCCTCTCTGTCAAAAGTGCCGCAATGCCTTTGCAAATCTGCCGTGGCGCCTGCACTGTTTTAAAAAAAATCTTTTTCTTTTTCATCTATTCTTGTGCACACACCTCATACACACACTTACCACCCATACCATACATCTTATACATATTTTCACACACTTGCATCTATCACATCTCATGTTTTTATTTGGCTTTGTGTGCTTTTCAAGTCAATTTTATTTTCTTCTATTTTGATTTGAGTTACTCTCTTGTATGCCCCGAAAGACCAAACTTGTACCTTATAACCCTAAGATTGAAAAGAGTTTAAGGAAGATAAGAAAAGAAAAGAGAGCTGAGGGGACAAGTGAGGTAATAGTTGAAGAAGAAAATATCTCTCTAAAGTCTAGTTTTTCTAGTAGTGAGAGTGAATCAGTTAACAAAGAGATAATGGCCGACATCCCACCTAATCCACCCAACCCTAACCCCAATGGTAACCAACTTAGAAATAGTGGTAATGGAGGAAATGGAGAGCATGAGAGAGTTGGAGAGAATAATGGCAACCCTAGAAGAAGAACTATTAAGGAAGCCACAATATCTGATGTTAATTTTGATCCCTTTACTGCTACTTGCCCTAACTTTGAAGTAAACTTTGAAATTAAAGGTTTATTAATTAACTCACTTCCAAAGTTTCATGGCTTGTCAAGAGAAGATCCACACCTCCATTTGCAATCTCTTTCTATGGTGTGTCAGAGTATGAAGCCTGTGGGAGCATCACTAGACCAAGTCTTATGGAAGGTCTTTCATTTATCGTTGGAAGGAAAAGCTAGAGAATGGTATATGAGTCTTCCAAGACATGTGGCAGATGCTTATCACAATTAGGGAACTTAAGGAAAGCATTTTTAGAGAAATACTTTCTGGCTTCTCGTAATTCATCAATGAGAAAAGAGATCTATTCAGCCAAACAAGACTATGATGAGTCACTGTATGACTACTAGAATAGATTTCAAGATCTTCTTTCAAGATACCCGCACCATCAGATACTGGAGGAACAACTGGTGCAGTATTTTTATGATGGATTAAGAAATCAAGAGAAGGGTATGCTAGATGCTGTATCGGAGGGTCTTTAATTGACTCAACTACTCAAGAGGCATGGGACTTGACTAAAAAGATGGCCTTGAATCACCAACAATATGGGCCTAGAGATGCAAGAGCTGTGCAAGAACTAGGACTTTCAACTGCACATGCTAAGAGAATCAATTCTTTGGAAGCCAAGGTGGTTTCTCTCAAATCCAAGATCACATCTCATCTCTCTTTAATCACTGCTGAATTGAAGAATTTGAGTGTTCAAAGGACTTCTTCCACTTCTCAAGCTTTAGTTGCTCCAAGCTGTAACACTTGTGGATCTGTTATGCATGTCAGCAGCTTATGCCCTAATACTCCTAAAGAGGTATCTGCTGTCTTTCAAGAGAGACAAAACCATGATCCAAAATGGAATCCCTACTCTAACACCTACAATGAAGGATGGAAGGCTAATCCAAATTTTAGATGGAGGAATGGGGACAACAATAATAACTTCAAGGGGAGTACTTCTGGAGCTATGGTTCCTCAAGAACAATATTCTAGAGATGATGATAAGATTGGTCAAATTCTCAAAGGCATTCAAGTGATGAATGATAATATCTCAAAGAATGAAGTTAGATCTGAAGCAAGATTTGCCTCTATTGAAAGTAAGATGGAGCAAATAGAAACTAGGGCCAACAACCTCAGTTCTTATGTCACTCAATTATCTAATAATATAAGTGACCAACAAGCTAAGAACTCGGGAAATATGCCTTCCAATACTGTCATTAATCCTAAGTCTGTGAATGCCATATGTCTACAAAGTGGAAAGAAAGTTGGACCTGTTCAAGACTTGAGTGATGACGAAGAGGTAGATGAAGAGATTGAGGTTGAAAATCCACCCAAGAGGTTTAAAAGCACTAAAGAAATGAAGCTACTAAAAAAGGAGTCCACTAAAGAGCACGAAAGCAAGGAGAGCAAGAAGCAACCAGAGACAAGCACTCATGGAACCTTAAGCAATGAGGGTAAGGAGGTAAATCTCAATGAGCTCCCTTTTCCTCACTCTTACTTAAAGAGCATGAAAATTGCTAATGAAAAACAAGATAATGAGTTGCTTGAGACATTTAGAAAAGTTGAAGTTAATATACCCTTGCTTGAACTGATTAAGAAGATCCCTAAGTATGCTAAATTTTTAAAAGAGTTGTGCACAAATAAGAGGAAGTTTAAACCTAATAAGAGTTCAGTTACCCTCGAGTGTATCTACCTTGTTTAAACCACAACTCCCAATTAAGTGTCAAGACCCCGGTTCCTTTACTATACATTGTACTGTGGGTAGGACAACCATTCCTAAAGCTTTACTTGATTTAGGTGCTGCAATTAATGTTATGCCTAAATCAATGTATAACTCTTTACAAATCAAAAGCCTCAAACCTACCACCATGATGCTTCAGTTAGCTGATAGGACCGTGAGGTATCCACATGGCTTCTTAGAGGATATTCTTGTGAAGGTAAAAGATTTAGTTATCCCTGCCGACTTCTATGTTTTGGATATGCCTAATGAACAAGATGGGGATGGAACTCTAATTTTAGGTAGACCCTTTCTTCGAACTTCTAATACCATTATTGACATGCAAAAGGGTTCTATCACTATGTCTGTTGGGGATAAATTTGCATATTTTAATATGTATGAACAAATGAAACAACCACATGAAGACTATTCTATGTGTGATGTTAATGTTATTGATGGGTTGTTCATAGATAAGCTTGATAATGTTAATGAGATGTATGTTTCATCTCCTATTTTTGATTCTGCTTCCCCCTCCCTTTTAAATGGTAGTGACGTGGACTGTTCTGTTGTTCATCAGTTAGATTACACCCTTTCCACTCCATCTGATTATGTTATTACTGATGTTGCATTTGTGAAGTCTTCTACTAACCCTCATGAGCTCGAGAAAGGCTTTGTTTTTTATGATGTTACAGGTGCTAGTAGAGATGAAAAGACTTCTAAGGAAAAGAAATATTTCAACCTTTTTAGGGAGCTGCGTGCCCTGAATGATGTGCATGGACCTGTTACAGTTCCAGTTGTTATCCACCCTACCATCTCTACACCCTCAACTGAGACAACCTATCAAGTGATGGTGGCTGCTCCTACTGATAGAAAGAAAGTGGATTCTGAGGAAAAGAGCAAAGAGCCTATATCTCTCAAGCTCTGTTTTAAGGAGAAGAAGGAAATTAAGATACCTTCTGCCACTTTCCCTCCTCTCTCCATTGACCACTACAAGGTCATTGATCTAGTCTATGAAGACCCTTTCCTATCAACTCCTGAGGAGGCTACGAAGATTAAAGCTGGTACTGAGGTATGGGGTCTATTGTCCACTTATCAGACTCCAAAGGCTGAGAAAAGGGCCAAATGGATTGGACCTTTTGAAGTTCAGTCAACATGCCAGCGTAGGAAGGTTGTGATAAAGGATGTTGAAGGCCGGTTCTTCCAAGTCAAAAAGGAGCGCCTTCATTTCTTTAAGGAGAGTTATCAGCCTCCATGACACCTCAGGTCGCTTCTTTCCTTTACCTATCTTGTTTACCATGTTTTGCTTTGTTTTGATTGATTTGATTGTTGCATGTGTTAGTGAGATAAGTATAGGGGAAAGAGCTTACCAGT
The DNA here is from genome assembly GCF_004799145.2 of Neltuma alba. NCBI lineage: Eukaryota > Viridiplantae > Streptophyta > Magnoliopsida > Fabales > Fabaceae > Neltuma > Neltuma alba. The sequence goes on along the minus strand of NW_021632694.1, from coordinate 4,760 downwards.
AGGAAAAAGTAGTCTAGTTTTAGCTTGTAGTTTTTTATTTTAATAATTTTCCCTTTATGTTCTTGTCTTTTTCCTTTCTTCCTTTATGCTTAATAGTCTACTTGGTCAGGCATTGAGGACAATGCTTTATTCAAGTGTGGGGGAATAGGGATTGATATTCAATAATTGTGTTGTGTTTTTCTGTGTTTATTGAAAAATCTAGTTTTCTAAAAATTTTCAAAATTTTGATTGATTTTTGAACTTAATTTGAAGATTTTGAGTCAAAATTTTTGAAAATTTTTGCTTCAATTAACTTACACTTGAATTTGTGTATTCTTGGACTTTGGTAGCTATTTTTGAACTTGTATTGATACTCATGAGAATTGCTGTTTGTTCAAGGTTGATTGTTTTATTCTCATTGGTCACAATTCTTCAAGTTTGCTTTTATAGTGATTGAGTGAATGTATTATGATTAATCTAGAGTACAATTAATCTTTGTGCATGTTCATTTAAGATTTAGCCTTGTTGGAAGATTCTTTGAGCCTAATTTCCAGTCATAGTGAGTTGTATCCACTTACATCTTCTACTTTCTAGAACTTGTTTTAGTCCTTATTCAAGACCTAGTTGCATTGATTTGATGAGCATGATAGAGGCATTCTTTTCTAAACCCATACATCCCAGACATAAACCCTCACAATTTCATCCATTGCCAGCCATTTAAGCCTTCACCTTTTCTAAAGTGCTAAAGCATGCATTACATGTCCAAGTATTCAACAACATCTTACTATTACATTCATGATTTGTTGAACTTTGTCTTCTTGGGTTTGGAATTGCCATAAAAAAAAAAGAGAGAAAAGAAGAGAAAAGAAATAGAAGAAATAGAAAAAGGCAAAGAAATAGAAGAAAATGTTGAGAAAAGCCAAAGAAAGAAAGATAAAAATAAAATGATACCAAAAGAATAAACTTTTGAAATAAGGCAGTTCATTGGTGGTTTAAAGAACAAAGTTGTGCTTCAAGAGAAAGTAAATGTTAGTTGGAAGCCCTTTCTAATCATGCTTGGTGCTTTATCACTTTGTATCTTTTCACTTCATGTCATTCCATTTAGCTTTTTCCATTTATCATAACCTCAAAAGTCCTCTTCATCATTGCATTCATGCATTAAGAGTGGAGAGGTAGGATTTTAACAAGCTTATGGTTAAGTGGTTGATTAAGTGGATTTGAGAGAGAATTACCCCAACATGGTGAGTAGAGTGGAACAGTTTATATATTGAGTGTTTTCTCTTTTACTCATTCCCATTGCATTGATTGTACTCTACTTTAATCCCTCCTTATTAACTTGGATCACTATGATTGCTTGTTCGAAGAGTTGGGTTAATGGCACTACTGCTTTCTTACTTTGAATTCATAGCGATTCCCATTTGTATCAATACTATTCTCTTGCCTGGGTTTTGTATTGCCTTTGTCCAGGAGTACAAAGGTTTAAGTGTGGGGGAATTGATTGAACTCGATTCTTCATTGTCTTTTCATATCATTTTATGGGTTTTCATCATATTTAGTAGCTCTTTTACTGTTTATTGTGCTTAATTTATATTAAAGTGCCTTACCTTAAATTAGTGCATAATAGGGGCAAAATTGTCATAATTAGAGATTAATTATTATTAATTGATTTCTAGGATAATTGATGCTATATTATGTATGATTTTCCTTGTAGGTACTTTGGGAGAAATTTGGACAAATTTGGAAATTACACTTTAGTCCTAACATTAAAGGTAGTAAAAGACCGAATTAATCTCAGAAAAGGGCCCCAGAATTCAAGAAATTACACCAAAGGCCCTGTGTAAATGAAGCTTTGCGTTTTGGCTGAAAAGTACCATCTGCCGTGGCAGATTTGTTAGAATTGTAAAATTCGCGATTTCAGCATTTTGATTCAGATCCCTAAGCTTCAACCCGACCCAAAACCACCTTTAGTAGCTAGTATAAGCTGAGTTTCAACCTAGGAAAGCCTCATTCGCTCTCTCCTCACCTTTCTTTAACCGAATCATCCTCTCATCTCCACCTTCCATCAATTCTTCATTACATTCCATCATCTTTCCCTTTAATCCATCCATAACCTCTTCTTCCATGGAGATTCGACTGTCGCTGCTGTTGGAGCAATGCTTGGAGCTATGGAGGGCTAGGGTTCTTCAACTCTTGAAGATGGTTGATTGGCATGAGTTCTAAGAGCTTCAAAGGGGAGTTAGCTTTATCCATATTCTAGTTGTTTATTTATGAATTTCTAGGTCTTAGGATTTGTAAATGGGGGTTGAATTGTTTTGATATGGTTGTAATCAATTCTGGATGATTATCTTATGTATTGGATTAGTTAATGTTGAATTTGAGCTTCAATATATGTGGTTACATATATGTTTCTATGCAACTCTTTTGATACTCTCTTTCTTGCATGGTATTGTTTGATTGTTGAGTTAATCTGGGCTTGCATTAAACCAAGTGCATTAATTAATCTTAATACACACACTAAGTGAGCTTAATAGGATCTTATAAATGGTGGCCATTGATTAAGATCCTAGACGTGAAGGGTTCTTTAAGGTTTTTCCTTTAGAAAACTTGATGATTTTTACTCCCCAAAATCATTTTGAACTATGATTGCGAAAGGTCCATTTTCAAGAGGTTTTATCAACTGTTTCAATACTTGTTTCCCATCCATTCTATCATAATTCCCCAAAAATCAAAAATATATTTACATTGCATTTTATCTCAATTAATAGTTTTAATGAAACCCCCACCTTTACCCTAGTCAATTTGCATTTTCATGGCATTTAGTTAACTTAGGGTCATATAGTTAAGGCTCCAACAAGTGAAATGACCCGAGGTTTTGCCTATAGTACAATCTTTGGTTTTAATTTTGAATTTGACCCTAGGTGTAAGCAAGACAGGTCACATTTCATTGCATTAAAGTACGAAAAGCACCAGGCATAGGATCAAAGTTCCCATCCAATTGAGTTAGTTCCTTAATAGTTCTACCCCTAGGTTGTTCATTAATCCTATTCTGGCTATTATTTTCTCCTTGCCCCTTATTACCACTATTATTAGGTCAATTATAATTACTATTCCCATTCCCACCAGTTGGACTATAAGGAGGTACTTCAGCCATGATTTCTTCTTCTAGTTCCTCGCTCTCACTAGATGAATGGAATAGGTCTCATAAGATAAGTGGGCTACGAGCTCCTGTATATCTACCTCTCCTCCCTTACGTGCTCTAGGCATGCACAATTACTAAAAATTCAAGCACAAAAGAGTTCAAGAAAGAGGTAGTTTCAAAACCATGTATTTATTAAGTGTGTAGTTCAAAATTGAGGCAAACTCAATGATTTAAATAGTACTCAGTGAGTTTGAGGTGTATGAAGTTGATGGAGCCTTAGTCGTTATGGGCTCTCAAAAACAATTCAATTCCGGATAGGAACACACTATAGTGGTACGATCCGGGTCGTGTTCACTTTGAGGAGCCTGATTTGATCTTATGTAATCTAAGTGACAAAACCATGCGAAGAGATAAAATCGGGGGGATTGTAAAACCGAATTAAGTTGCAAGTAAAGGAAGTAAAGTCTTTTTTTTTGTCGTTTTCTTTTAGTGAATTAAAATAGTAATGAAAGCAATTAAATGGATAGTTTGAAAACTCAATTAATGAAAATGCCCTTTGGAGAATTGATTAAACCTTCATTACTACAAAATATGGGGGGAGTTACTTGAAAACCAATCTTAGCTAGTTTAGAAAACCTCACAAACTTAGGTAAATTAAATTGTTAATGAACCTTTGACCCAAAGACTCACAACAAAACTAATCACCCTCATGAATGCACACTTAGCGAGATTGATGCAATGGTAAAAACAACTTGAACATAATAACCAATTATGCTAGCAAGACAACATTTAATCAAAACCAAACTTGGATTGAAACAATCAAACAAACAAGACTAAACACAAAGTTCTCATTATAAACCAATACCACAACATAAATTCTCAACATCCAATCCAAAATAACAAGATCATATCACTAAAGTTTAGTATTAACAGCAACACATAAATTTTAACCAAGAACAACTGAAATACTATTAAAGTAATGGAAAAACAAAGTAAAAATCCCCAATTAAGTCCCAAGCTCAAGCGTTCATCAAAACTCCTCAGGGCAAAACGTTTTAGCCTCTCATGACCTCAGAAATAACTCCTCCGAGCTTTAAAATCACAGCACCAGCCATAATAGATGAAGGTGGATGATAGATGATGCTAAAACTGATGGAATAAGGTGGGAAAAGGGTAGGAATTAGTAGGAATTAATAGGAGAACCTCAAGACCCTTAAAGAACCCTAGGAGATGAAAATGGGAGTGTCTGGACGGTGGAGGCAGTTGGCTCACGTGGTATATTTTCCAAAATCACAATCTGAGGTTTAAAACTGATTCTATGTCAACGTCCTTTTCGTCTGACTAAATATCCAGTTCGTTGTAACTAAATGGTCAAAACGAATAGTTGCATTTAATTGGGCCTTTTCTAGAATTCCTCAAATCTATTGAGCCTAACTGCAATTTTCTCAGACTTAGGTCTTTCCGAGATATTTTCGCTTGACCCTGACCTGAAAATCAATTTAAGCATTTGTAAATCCAATTCAATTTGTAAATGATGATTAATTAAAATGATACACAATTTGAAAATTTTACCCCTACAAAATTAATAAGAATTTAAACTCATAATTAAAGATTACTACAATTCACATCAAAACATGCATTT
>NW_021632693.1:0-111642 GCF_004799145.2 Neltuma alba | reverse complement strand
CCTTTATATCCACCGTGATCGGCGTCTGAGTATCCCATTAGATATTCGGTTCCTCTTTTTGGATACCAGATTCCTAAATTTTGAGTTCCTACAAGATATCTGAGTATCCTCTTGACGGCTTCTTCATGTGACTCTTTTGGAGCTGACTGATATCTTGCACACATTCCCACACTGAACTGAATATCTGGTCTACTTGCAGTGAGGTATAGTAAGGAACCGATCATCCCTCTGTATCTTGTTAGATTATGTCCTTCCCGTCTTCGTCTACATCAAGCGAACAGGTTGAGCTCATAGGAGTCTTTACACTTTTGGCATTCTCCATTCCGAATTTCTTCAGCAGCTCCTTTACATATTTCGTCTGGGATATAAATATACTGTTTTTCTTTTGTTTGATTTGCAATCCCAGAAAGAAGTTTAGTTCTCCCATCATGGACATCTCGAATTCTCCCTGCATAAGCTTAGCAAATTCTTGACAGAGATCTTTATTAGTAGCACCGAAAATGATATCATCTACATATATTTGAACAATCAAAAGATCTTTCCCACTTCTTTTAATGAAAAGTGTGGCATCCACTTTACCTCTTTCAAAACCTTTTTCTATCAGGAAGTTGCTAAGTCGTTCATACCAAGCTCTAGGAGCTTGTTTCAATCTGTACAAAGCCTTTTAAGTTTGTAAACATGATTAGGAAAATTTGGTTTTCAAAACCGGGAGGTTGTTCGATAAACACCTCTTCTGATATGTAACCGTTCAGAAATGCACTTTTAACATCCATTTGAAATAGTTTAAATCTTTGATGCAAGCAAATGCCAAAAGAACTCGTATGGCTTCCAATCTAGCTACAGGAGCATACGTTTCTTCATAATCGATTCCCTCTTCTTGATTATAGCCTTTTGCTACTAATCTGGCTTTGTTTCTGATGATCTGAGCCGATTCATCGAGCTTGTTTTTGAATACCCATTTGGTGCCAATGACCGGATGGTCTTCTGGTCTGGGTACCAATTCCCAAACTTGATTTCTCTCAAATTGGTTAAGCTCTTCCTGCATTGCAACTATCCAGAATTCATCTGATAGTGCTTCGTCAATATTAGATGGTTCAATGTGAGATATGAATGCAGAAAAAAGAACTTCATTGACTATTTGTCTCCGGGTTTTGACCCCTTCATTGACTTTACCGATGACTTGTTCCAGAGGATGATCTCGGTTGTGTCTCCATGCCTTTGGCTGCTCTAGATTTTCTTGTAAAGAAGGATCGTTTAAATCATCCCTGTTTTCTGAAACGGTTTCTGAAGATAATTTGTTCGAGTTTTTATTCAAATCCAGTTTTTGAAAATTTTGAACGATTTCAGCATCATCATCTATAGGTTTCGAAATTGCTTCAGTTTCAGCAAACACTACATGAATTGATTCTTCTATTGTAAAGGTTCGTTTATTGAAAATTCTATATGCTTTACTACGATTAGAGTAGCCAAGAAACAAACCCTCATCAGCTTTAGGATCGAATTTACCCAGGTTTTCTTTGTTGTTGTTGTGGATATAGCATCTGCTTCCAAAGACCCTTAGGTGTGACAGATTGGGTTTTCTCCCCCTGTACAATTCATATGGAGTCTTCCCGAGCAGTGTTCTGATGTAGGCTCTATTAGATATATAGCAAGCTGTGCTCATTGCTTCTGCCCAGAATACTTGTGAGACCCCTTTCTCATTTAGCATTGCTCTAGCCATCTCCGTGAGTACTCTATTCTTTCGTTCAACTACTCCGTTCTGTTGAGGAGTCCTTGGTGCAGAAAAGTTGTGGTCAATTCCATGTTCCTCACAATAGTCTGCAAATTCGTTGTTTTCAAATTCTCCTCCGTGATCTGACCTGATTGACACAATAGATATACCTTTCTCATTTTGGACCTTTTTGGCAAAAGACAATGAAAGCATTAAAAGTTTCATCTTTAGAGGAAAGAAACAAAGTCCAGGTAAACCTCGAATAGTCATCAACTATTACAAGGGTATAAAGATTTCCTCCGAAGCTTTTTACTCTAGATGGACCGACCAAGTCCATGTGAATCATTTGGAGTGGTCTTTCAGTTGAAACTATCTTCTTTGATTTAAACGAAGACTTTGTTTGTTTACCTCTTTGACATGCATCACAGATATCATTACGTTCATACTGGATTTTTGGTAAACCAACAACTAGATCCCTTTTTATTAATTTTGAAAGTTGATTCATATTGACATGTGCAAGTCGTTTGTGCCAAATCCAACTTTCCTCCTTTTGACTAATAAAACAGTTTTCAGAAGTTTTAGAATCAATTTGAAGTGTATAACAGTTACCGTCCCTCGGAGCTCTCAGCTTTGTATTCAGTTCTTCTTTCTTCAAGGGTAGGTCACTTTTGCTTATGATTAAGCATTCTTCGGAATCAAAGATCACCCAGTTGTTTTTGTCCGCACTCTGACTGACACTGAGGAGATTATGACATAGACCTTCCACGTAGTACACATCTTCGACCTTCATGCCTATGCTACTTCCGATTTCTCCAATTCCAGCAATTTTTCCCGATTGGTTTCCTCCGAAGCTTACTTTTCCTCCGTCTTTTGGTTTGAGTGACGTAAACTTCTCAGTGTCACCCGTCATGTGTCTGGAGCATCCGCTGTCTATATACCACTTATTTGTTCTGGATGCCTTGAGACATACCTGCAAGATTACAATCATATTTTAGGTACCCATACCTTCTTGGGTCCTTCTTGGTTAGTATGAGTTATTTTTAGTACATAAGTACCTTTGGGCACCCATTTTAATGTTTCGTAATTTCCTTTCTTCTTATAGTAACAAGAAGAAGTTGAATGGCCTTTACGGTTGCAGTGAGAGCAAAGTGCAAAAGGATTTGAGGAGTGCACAGAATTTCTAAAATACGTAAGATATGATCTACCACTACTCTTTTTCTTTCCTTTTGATTTATCTTGGGTTGGATCGTATCCTATACCAGTTTTGTCCATAGAGCACCGTTGAGCTCCTAGAATCACCTTAAGCATTTCGCTACCTTTAGTGAATTTTTCTAAGGTTCTGGTAAGATCTTCAATCTTTCTTTCGTTCTTTTCACAACTTTTGCAAGTTAAAGTCGAGTCTGTATTGACTTCAACTTTGATTGTTGATCTTCTAAAAACTTTATCCTTTCTTAGAGCTTACTAACTCCTTTGCAATTCTTACTAATTCTAAATGTAAAGCATTGTATTCGGACTGTAATTCATCATAAGATGGTTCAGAAATTATTACCTCGTCTGTTTCTGATTCCTCGTTCTCTTGGGCTACTAGACAGATGTTGACGGTTTCTTCATCATCACTTCCTTCTTCTTTATCAGAGGAGCTGTCTCCCCAGATTGATGTGACGAAGGCTTTCTTCTTTCTGAATCTTTCTTTCTTCTTTTCTTTGTCCTTCGTTCTGGAGAGTTGGGGGCATTCCGCCTTGATATGTCCTAGCTTCTTACATTCGAAGCAAATGATTGGATCCTTTGGTTCGTTCGGATATGAGGAAATTCTGCGTTTTGGCTGAAACTTCTTTCCGGTTCTGTTTTTGTAGAATTTCTTGAACCTCCTGACTATAAGGCCCATTTCATCATCATCAAGATCATCTTTATTTTCTTCTTCGCTCTCTTGAGTTTTAAGAGCGATGCCTTTCCGGTTCTTCTCATTCATCTCCTTTTTGTATTTTTGCTTGCTCTCATATTCAGCAAGACTCCCGAACAGTGCTGCAACAGAACCAATGGATTCTCCTTTGGTTTCTTCAATAGCTGTTACTTTCGGTTCCCATTCTTTTGTGAGACCGCTCAGTATTTTCCTCACTTGATCTTCTGACTATATTTCTTCCCAAGTGCAGTGAGGTGGTTTATGAGATGTGAGAATCTGACTTCCATATCTCGGATACTCTCTCCTTCCTTCATTCTGAATAGCTCGAATTCGGTGGTAAGAGTGTTGATTCGACTCTGTTTTACACCGGTGGTTCCTTCATGAGCTATCTCCAGAGCCTCCCACATTTCCTTCGCGGTTTCCAGACTTGAGACTCTGAAGTATTCCCTCTGACTAAGCGCACACGTGAGTATGTTGATAGCTTTGTCATTTAGAGTCACCAGCTTCTTATCTTCCTCATCGAACTCCCTGGGACTCTTGCGTACTTGCTGGCCATCTATTATTTTCATAGGGACATAGTTGCCGTGTTCTATTACATCCCACAGCCCATACTCTGTGGCCTTAATGAAGATTTTCATCCTCATTTTCCAGAAGGTATAATTTTCTCCACTGAAGCCTGGCGGCTTAGATGTTGAGCATCCTTCGGGTAGCACGCTATCTCCAAATCCTGCCATTTGATCTCTCTTCGGACTGTTAAATCCTTCGTGAAGAGACCTGCTCTGATACCAAATGTTAGAAACAATCTCACCCAAGAGGGGGGTGAATTGGGTGAGTTACAAAAATTTACAATCAAAAGCGTGTAAGTAATGAATAAAAACAGAGAGTCAGAGTATGGAGAATTTTAACCGCAGAGAGGAGACACAAGATTTATACTGGTTCGGTCTAAACCACGTGACCTACTTCCAGTCCCCAGAACACCTCTGGGTATTTCACTATCTTCCAAGATCGACAGGGCTCTTGGTGCCTCGGTACAGTAATTGAATCGCTCAATCACTCCCCCTTACTCCCGTAAGGATACAACCCCTCTCAAGAGTCCACACTCTTGAGTGTCACTCAAGTTTTAATAAAAGTAGTAATTGCTCTCTTACAGAGTGAATTTAATGATAAACACTGATGCTCGGTAGTAACGTGAAAACAGAGTATTGAATGCGTAACTAAATGATCGCAGTTGGTAGTTCCGATATTCAATCTCTTCATTAATGCTTCTTCGCGCCTTTTATAGTTGATATCGTTAAGTAGCCGTTAGACGGAAGAGCTTCTAGCCGTTGTGACTTCGTTTGCGTGTTTCGCTGGTTTCAACGGCTCCGCCATTAATGCGTCTGAGCTTCTGACACTGTAGGTCGCAGTCTACTTAATCCCGTTGAAGAGCCGTTGCACTCGTTTTTCATTAATCTGCATATTTTAAGCTTTGAACAAATGAGAGTTTTGTGGTGAGTGCTTTAATCTTGAACATAGAAAGAAAGCTAATTTATCATTCAAAGATTTGTGACGAAATCATTTATCAGTAAGAAGAACAGAAAGTCATTCTGGTTTAGTTTGATCGAAAAGATGATCGATTACTTGATGATAGATCAAGTTATCGATAAACAGAATGAAGACTTTTCGAATTAGATCACCAAAATTATCGATCAAGTGTTGGATCATTGACTCTAAGAATTATCATAGAAAGAGGAGATTGTTCCATGATCGAACAAGTGATCGAACACATGTTTGTTCGAACAGATTATCGATAATTCAAATGTTATTGAAATGAAGCTTCAGTCATTGATGATCGAACATCTTATCGATAAATGTATGATGGATAATGTTATCGATAAAACATGGTTATGTATATATTCAATGAAAGACACAGGCTATCTGAAATGATCGAACAGTTGATCGATCAATGAAGATTCGAACAAGTGATCGATAAAGTGAAGAAAGAAGTTTATTCCTGTAAGGTAAAGGAAATGATTATCGATCACGTTTTGGGAAAACATGAATTCTGGGGAATTGAATGATCGATCATATTATCGAAAAACAAGTGATCGATTACTTGATCGAAAAAATAGTTCACCATAACTTAATGCGAATATATCAATCCTTAGACTCTTTATCGATCACGTTATGTGAAAACTTATTTAAGCAAACAAGTTAAACTTATCGATAATGTTATCGATAATTTAGTTGTAGCAAAAATGAGTAAGAGTAGATAAGGACATTGATTATCGATCATGTGATCGATAATTTTATGATCAATAAGGTTATCGATCCATCAGTGAATTTGATCACCTGCATTCAGAGAGTTAGAGCATAAAGTTCGAACACGTAATCGATAAACAAATGGTCGGAAATATGATCGATAAATTGGTAACAGAACTAATGTGCAGAACAAGTAGATTGTGTTACCTTTTATCGAAGTCGTTATTGATGACTGATTTATCGATAACTTGATCGATAAATATACTTCAGATTTGGTTCTCTTATCAGTAACTCGATTGTTTACCTGATATTATCGATCAGCTTATCGATAATTTACCATACTCTTATGTGATTTTTACGTTAGCGATTATCGATCACTTTATCGATTAATTGCTCATCGAATAGTTCTTCGATCCAAAAGCCTACTATAGACCTGATTTACACTTGATCATTTATCTGAAACCTTAGCGATAAACGATTGATCGATCAGTTGATCGATCAAAATACTTAACCTTGATATTCTGACTTTGTTATCATCAAAACTATAATCCTAACAGATATTAAGTATGATAGTTAGTCAAAATATGAGGTAAATAATTTATGCAAAATTTTTGCTCTATTATTTGACATCATCAAAACTAATGATATCTAACAATTAAAAGGGCATCCAGGTCGCGACCTCAAAAGTCCATGTCGTTACCTGGGGAGGCAGAACACTCCAAACTCTTATGTTTTGGTCGTTATAACATTGTGGCTCCATCCATGCTCCATCTTGGTTCATGGGCCCTTCTCCAATTGCCTGAAAATCACATCAAAGGGCTCTGTAAAAACCAACTGATTATAGATCAAGGCAATTAAAATTGTGGAGAGAAAAATGACCCTTTTTACCCCTTAAACAGTAAAATGCAATGCATGACTCAATGTAATCAAATGGATATAAATGCATGCATAATGAGGTTAAAAGTGTTACAAAACATTAGAAAACACTTAAGAAAACCATATAAAGATTGGGTTCTGTTAGTTGTACTTGAGTTTTGCATTGGGAACAATGCAAGATTTAAGTGTGGGGGACTCAATGTGATTTTGTTTGTGTTTTTCTATGTTTAATAGAAAATATGGTTTTCTAGAAACTTTTTCAAAATTTTGATTGATTTTTGAACTCAATTTGAAGATTTGGAGTCAAAATCTTTGTAAATTTATGCTTCAATTAACTTACACTTGAATTTGTGTATTCTTGGACTTTGGTAAATGTTTTTGAACTTGTATTGACACTCATGTGAATTGCTATTTGTTCAAGGTTAGTTGTGTTAATTTCATTGATCATAATTCTTCAACTTGCTTTTATAGTGATTGAGTTAATATATTGTGATTAATTTGAAGTGCAATTAATCTTTGTACATAAGCATTTGAGAATTACCCTTGTGGGAAGATTCTTTGAGCCTAATTTTTATTCACATTGTGTTGCATCCATTTACATCTTCTACTTTTTAGAACTTGTTTTAGTTCTTATTTAAGACTTAGTTATATTGATGTTATGAGCATGATAGAGGCATTTTTTTTTTGTAAACCCCTACATCCCAAACACAAATCCTAATGATTTTACCCATTGCTTGCTACTTGAGCCTTCACCTTTTCTTAAGTGCCAAAGCATGCATTGTACATTCAAGTTTCTACTTTGTCTTCTTGAGTTTAGAATTGCTACAAAAACAGAGAGGAGAAAGAGAAAAATGAAAAATGAAATAGAAAAAGGCAAAGAAATAAAAGAAAATGTCTGAGAAAAGCCAAAGAAAGAAATATCAAAATAAAATGGTACCAAAAGAATAAAGTTTTGAAATAAAGCAATTCATTAGTGGTTTAAAGAACAAAGTTGTGCTTTAAGAGAATACAGTAAATGTTAGTTGGAAACCTTTTCTAAAATGATTGGTGCTTTATCATTTCATATCTTTTCACTTTATCTCATTTTATTTAGCCCTTTCCATCATCATAACCTTAGAAGTCCTCTTGATCATTGCATTTATGCATTAAAAGCGGAGAGGTAAGATTTTAACAAGCTTATGGTAAAGTGGTTGATTAAGTAGATTTAATAGAGAGAATTACCCCAACTTGGTAAGTAGAGTGAAATAGTTATACCTTGAGTGTTTTTCTCTTTTGCTCATTCCCATTGCATTGATTGTACTCTATGATTAACAGGTCAATATGATTGCTTGTTTGAAGAGTTGGGTTAATGGCACTACTGCTCTCTTACTTTGAATGCATAGAGATTCCCATCTATATTAATGTTATTCTCTTGTTTTGGTTTTGTATTGCCTTTGTCCTAGAGTACAAAGGGTTAAGTGTGGGGGAATTAATTAAGCCTAATTCTTCTATGTCTTTTCATGTCATATTCAGGGCTTTTATCATGATTAAGTGGCTCTTTTAGCCATAATTATGATAAATTTAAATTAAGAGTCCTTGCTTTCAATTAGTGTCTTTTTTAGGATAAAATTGTCACAATTGGTTATTAATTGTATTTGATTAATTTCTAGGACAATTAATGCTACAAATTGTTGCTTTTCATTGTAGGGCACTTGAGAATTAGAGTCAAGATTGAAGACTAAAGGATTATACAACATGAGAACTCAGAGTATTGATTCTAGAATAGTTTGCTGCGGTAAACTCTCAGAATTTTGCTGAACCTCCTCTCAGGAATGCTTCACCACGGCAAACATTTTCCTTCACAGCGACAAAACCCCTCATATCAGTAATGTCAGATTTGGATCTAGAATGCAAAAATAGAGCATCTACTGATATGATTTGACCCAGATTGACCCCTTAAACGCTTAGAAATCCTATTTTTGACCTATTAGTCCATTCTCTCATCTCATACACCTCTCTTCACCTATCTTCTTGCCTCTCCATCTCCACCTTCTTCCTTATCCATTTCCTTTACTTTTTCTTTATCCCATTCCATTCTCCTCTACTCCCAGCTATTATGGCTGATTAATTCACTCTGATTAGAGCTATTCTAAAAGCTATGAAGGGCTAGGCTTCCACCCTCTTGAAGATGGAAGATAGTGCTTGAGTTTCTAATGCTCACTAGGGGGTTTTCTTGTTTCTATCCTTAGTTTACTATAGATTTATGATTTCCTGTGTCTTAGAAATAGTAATTTATAGTTAAACTTTTTGATTACAATTGTAATCACTGTTGGACTATTAATTTGTGTTTTGGATTGGTTAATAAGGATGTATGCCTTTAATATATGCAATTGTATATATATTCAGTTTTGACTACTTACTTCCTTTTCATTCAGCATAATCATGTTAGTTGTTTTGGAAGAAAAGGGTTTTCATTAAATATAATGCATTGACTAATCACAAACATCATAGTTCAACCATATAATAGAAAGTATTCATGCCATAAATAACAATGCAAAGTCAACATTAATGGCTAATTAAATCCCACTACTTTGATCCAATGCTCTTTGATTTTCTTATTCTTCTTTCTTGCTTCCACAAATGTCAAACCCTAATATGGAAATTCATAAAAATGGCAACAAGAATCATCAACCATTCCACATAAAAATCAACAACATAACTCAAGGACAACCTTTGTCCCTTAAAGCTTCCACCTTTGTTCTTTAAATTTTAGAGTTTGTTTTCATAAACCCTAAAAATTCCCTCTTGATCTTTTCTTATATATTTTTTCATGTAGATTTCAAATTTGTGCTTGGATTTAAGAAAATAAAACTCCCTCTTCTAGTTTTAGCTTGGCCAAACCACTATGGTTCGTTTTCTAAAAATTACAACTTTAGCTTTAATGCTTATAATCTTTGTTCTTTAGGTTTATCCTGCACTATTTTCCATTTTGAACATAATGGAAGCATTAAAACATTGAACAACTCATCCTAGGTTCTAGCTTTCTTCTTGGTCGAACTGAACCTCAAGAGAAACATCAAAGAAAACACTTCAAAAACAACCTACAACCACTTATAACCACTAGGATCTGTCATGCTTTGAAGTTTTCTAACATGTTTGAACAATAAAAATTTCTTCCCTTCTCTATATTCATTTCGGCCAGCACAATAAAAGGGGAAGAACCAGATTTTCAACCATAAGAAAAATAAGAGAATCAAGCAAGGAACAACATAGGATCATCTACTAACCTTAACTCCAAGCTTGCTTGATGAAAGGTGGATGCTTTCCTCTTGTTCACACTTGAAGATCACTCTTTTTCTCTCATTCTTCCTCTTTGGCCGAAATGGTGATCTGATTTTAGGGGAGGAAGAGCTCAATTAATGCACCAAAATATCCCAACCACTATCATAAATACAAATCCAAGTGTCATTACCCCCTTTAATCTTGCTTTCTCTTTCATAATTAACTAAATCCAAATGAAATTAATTACCAAAAGTCAAAATCCACTCCATTTGAGAAGTGACACTTGGCAAGTTCAAATCCTCTCCATTAGGGGCTTGACACATGGCCAAATATGAACCATTTCAATTGCAAAACTCTAGTCTTGCTTTGTCGGTGCACTTTGACTCCGGGTTCAATTTCTTTTCTATAATTACAGTATTCTGGCCTCTGTAATTACTTTCTGTCAGATGCATAATCTATTTTTCTCATTTTTATCTTCCCAAATTGTCCTCTTTGTCTCAAAATTAATTTCGCAATAATTAAATAAAAAGGAAAACTAATTTCCTTCTTTTTAGTGATTTTTCCACTTTTCAAAAGAATTAGAAAAATCTTGGATACTTGAGGGTCTTCTTTTAATTCCATATCCTCTTATAATTCCTTGGGATATCATAGGAATTTTTTGAAATTTTATTCTCCTTCAAAATATTTATTTGGAATTTTCCAAATAAAAGCCCTTAAATTATACTAAAATACCCTTAAATTCCTTTATAATTTCTCTAAGGGTAATTTGGTCATAAAATTAATTTTATAATCCCATATAATTCTTAAAAGATATTATCCTTATTTTTTCTTAATTTTTCAAGACTTGGAAATATTTTTTCATAATTATTTTTGATCAATTTCCTTAATTAGTCAAATTTCCATCATTGGCTTGGAAAATCGTAATAATTATTTTCCACCAAAATTCTTCTATTTCTCCCTGTCATTTTTTACACTTAATTATTTAGGAATATTCTTTATTCCTAATCACCTTATTGCTGGAAATTTAAGGCATATCTTATTGGAAAAGTTTAGGATCCTTTTCTTTTATCTCAGTTTCCATCTCCCACGTAACTTCTTATGATGTAAGACCTTTTTAGACAACCTTGACCAGTGGGATCTGCTTGCTTCTTAGTTGCTTGACCTTTTGATCCATGATTCGCTCTAGTATGACCTTAAAAGACAAGTTGTTTCAGAGCACAATGTCATCATAGCTTATAACATGCGTCGGGTCTAGATGGTATTCCTATAATTGCGAGTCATGGAAGACATCATGAATCCAACTTAAATTCAGGAAAAGGGCCAACTTGTAAGCTACTGGTCCACCTTTGGTCAAAATCTGAAATGGTTTAACATACTTTGGACCTAGCTTCTTAGTCTTCAGGGATCAACCGTCTGCTTAGGATACTCGGTAGCCTAACAACTTCCTTAACTTTCATCTTCCATTATCTGCTAGACTTAGCGCATTCTTGCCAAAATGGCTAACATTTCTGGCTTTTACACCCTCTTACATTACTTCCCAGAGGTTACCTATCACTGGGTTACCCTTGCCCAGGCACGCTTAATTGAACAGTGCTGACGGGAATCTGAGGCACTGATTCTGATAAGCTCAACCCTGGTACTTTGCTATCTTAGACCCTTTCTTAATCTATCCTTAGTTGGGTCTTACATTCTTGTCTCTTGTCTCATCTTAAGGATTTTCCCGTCAATACTTAGTCTGTCTCTGTATCGCATAGAGTTCTTCCTACATCTGGAGCTAGCCTAAATGTCTCTTGTTTAGGTCTTACAGCTCTAATTCTTCTAACTTTAGCTTTCCTCTAGTAATCAGAAGGAAATTGAGCCTAGCCTAACTAATGATAAGGTTATCTAGAAGAAAGTTGTGGGTACTCTCTCAGTATCGGTTTACAACGGAAGGAGGTTTTTATAACTCCTACTCATTCCTGATCCTTATCCTCCCAAACAGGTACCGATCCCTAGGAGACTTAGTGATTGAGCTCAAATTATTCTTATCTTTTGATTACATCATCCATGGTTTTGTTGCATTTTCTGGCTTTTTTGGCTATAATTGAGCTTATTTTAGATTAAGAGTCCATGCATTGAGTTAGTGTCTTTTTTAGGGTAAAATCATCATAATTAGTTATTAATTGTATTCAATTAATTTCTAGGACAATTGATGCCTTAAATTGTTGCTTTTCAGTGTAGGACACCTGAGATTGGAGCCAAGGTTGAAGACTCAAGGCACACAGAGCAAAAGAGGAGCCTCTGCCACCCTTCGCCATGGTGAACTCCTCGTATCAGCATATCCAGACCCAACCATTTTGGGAAAAGTTGACCTGCTCACTTCCATGAACCAACCCAGACACGTCATATTCGGGTTAGAAGCCCTATTTTTGGTATGAATGAGGTCACACACTGACATCTAGCCACCATCAACATTTTCTCGTCATATTCTCTCATATGTTCTACCAGAAACCTAATCCCTCACCTTCCACTGTCACCTTTATCCATGATTGGCATGAGTTCTAAGAGCTTTAAAAGGGGAGTTTTAGTTTCATCTTAGTTCTAGCTATGTATTTATGAATTCCAAGGTCTGGCGTTTGTAAATTCTTAGTGAAAGACTTTGATTGATCTGTAATCATTAGTTGATGATTTACATTTGTAGTTGGATTGGTTAATGTTGAATTTCATGCTTCAATATATGTGGTCACATATATGTTCTTTGTAGCTCTCTTGATTCTCTTCATCTTGCATGGTCATGTTTTGATGATGAGTTGATTTTCTGTTGCATCGAACCATTTACATTAATCATTCTTAATTACACATTAGGGAAGCTTAACAATGTTTTTATTAATGAGTTCATTAATGTAAGCATTGGACTCAATGAGTTATTGAGGTTGTTATCAAGAAAACCTAATGAATTTATAAAACTCCCAAATCTTAAGAGAACTATGATTGCCAAGAATCCATTTTCAAGAGGTTTTATCAATTGATTCAGTACTTGATTTCCATCCATTTCATCTTAATCTCCCAAAAATCCAAAAATACATTTACATTCTATTGCATTTTATCTTAATTACAAGTCTCAATAAAAACCCCCAACCTTTTCCAGCTCAATTTGCATTACCATGGCATTTAGTTAATCTAGGATCATAATTTCAGCTCCACAAGTGAAACGACCTGAGGTTGTGCCTATAGCACAATCCTTGGTTTAAATTTTGAAATTGGCCCCAAGGTATAAGCAAAGACAAGATAAGGCAATTTCACTTAGACTATAGGACTAAGTAAAGTTACCTCCACTCAGTTGGTCACCTAATTGATAATTCCCCAGAACTGTTCCAAGAACTAATACCATTCTCTTAGGCCTTGCATCAATTCCCCAAGCCACCTATTTGTCTCTTTAGGTATCTAAGCCAATCTATCTTAGGAATGCTCTTATTCATCTAGTTGCTCTTACCGTCTCTTATTATTTTAGAACGATACAGAGAGAGGACTTATGCAACTTCTCTTTTCTCTACTTTACTTTTCAGTATGAGCATACTCTAATATGCATAATGCCTGGCATTTCAATATAAGAAGTGCAAGCTCTTATTGGTTGCTATGTCTATAGCGTGCCATCTAGACATCTTATCCCTACAAAAGGGAGCCTCTCTTTCTGTTCGCAACTGCTTCTGAAAGTCATAGGGAGAAGACTTTGAGGTTCTTTTTCTTTCTACTTGCTCTAGTACTCTGCTAAGCTAAGATACATCTAAGCTTAGCCTCATTGTTGGCTAGTCATACTTCCATTGGGTAAGGTCAACTCTGCTTGCCTTGCCTTGGTTGCTTCCCTTTCCTACTCGGATAGGGTATCTTGCTCCATCTTGAGCAACGTAAATTCTAATTTGGAGGACCAATTCCCACCCTCTCTAGAAAAACTCTTAGCCAAGACCTTATCCCCTGAAAAGGGTACCTCTCAACCTAAACCCTAAGTGATTGAGTATCTCTTAACATTAAGGGGAATATGCCAACCTCTAAGCTAGTTCCCTGCATAGCTATCTGTCTCGTCCTCTTCTTCTTGATCCTTAAGACATTTTGCTAGGGCTCTTCCTCTTGACTTTACTATATCTAAGTTCCTATTCATCTATTTCTAGGACTTGAGATAGCTACTATCATGGTGCCCTAGCCCTAACGAGGCTGTAAGAGTTTGTCCAACTCAGGTAGCCACTTGTACCTTCTTAGTGTTGTATAGACTCAACCCCTAACTATCTTGTATAACTTTTTATCATTTCTTTTCCTTTGAGGGGGAATCTGATAACTCTAATTACTAGCTACCTCCCTCTTTCTGACTTTTACTTATCTTATTCTTTGCAATCTGTAAAAGTCATTGTGTCTTGTGGAGATACCACCCCAATATTCGAGAGTTATTGTGTTTGTTCGTCATGACCAGAATCCTTATTTGCAGTGATGGAAGTTACCACCTCCTTTGGTAATCACTCTGTATTTGTCCATCGCCATTAATTCTCTTGGTTTATCATGATGAAACACACTTTTCTCTTAACCTCTACTAGTCTTACGTAGCTTCGTTCATCTTACTATTGCCCGTCTAGGATTCCGTTATGAAGTTTAACTTAACTTTTGGATTTTACTCCTTTTCTCTTAGGGGTAGGATTAGGGTTTTGTCCTTGCCATTATGTGATGACAACAAATTCAATCCAATCACCTCATCAATTTCATGTAAGGCATACATATCAAGTCTAAGGCAGTACAACAATGCTTATAACAAACTATACAGTTTAAGCACACATTAGATGTAATTATCCTATTATGTGTTCGTATGGACACATGTATATCATACAGAAACATATTCATAATTAAGCCAAGTCTTTTAACATAGGCATACGAGATAAAAGAATAGCTAGCACCCAAATCAAACATTACAATCACTGGGGAGTTTTTAATAATAATCATACCTTGGATCATTTCTGAAGACTTTCGGGCTTCCACCCCTGTGAGGGCAAATACTCATCCTTGGGTGCGCGGCCTTGCTTTTTCTATATTCTGCTGGCATTCACTCGAGAAGTGTCTGGGCTTGCCATAAGTGTAGCAAATGTTCTGCCAGGCCATACACAATCTATCACTGTGACTCTTGCTGTAGGTTGGGCATTCCTTGCCATTTGAGGGCTTGCCTCCCTTCTTGCTCTTTCAGTTGTCCCATGGCCTCTTTCTTTCTGTTGGCATCAGAAAAGATACCACCTTGATCTCCCTTTTCTGACTTGGGAGTAGACTTAACCATCAGATAATGGTTCAAGCTATTCTTTGTAATTTGACAGGCCTTAACTACCTGGGAGCAATCATCTCCCTTAAGGACTGCTTTAGTCCTCTAACCATTTTCTCGATCATCCACCTCTCATCCTCTCGGTAACGCAGGTAATTGGAGTAGTTGGGAAAAATGGATAAACTTAGCTAAATACTCATGAAATGGCTCATTATCCTTTTACTTCAGGGTTAGGAATTCTACTTTCCTTTCATCCCTAACTGACCTCAAAAAATATTTCTCATGGAATTGCTCCGGGAACACTTCCTATGTCACCCTTATGTTTTGAGCATCGAGAATAAGTTTAGTATTCTTCCACTAGTAGTCGGCATCTTTCTCTAACTTGTAAATTGCCATCTGGGCTTTCTACTCCATCGGGTAGTCTAATACTTTAAAAATCTTCTCCAAGCAACTAATCCAATCTTCTGCCACTTGGACGTCAAACACTCCATCGAATGATGGTAGGTTGTGTTTACAGAAACATGCCATCCATTGCTGGATACTGTCAAGGTCTACTGCTAGTATTGCTAGTCTAGGCAATGGTTCTATTGGTTGCACTGCTAAGGTTTATTCCTTTGGCTGCCTCCTGTCAAGGTTAGCCATTGTCGCTGCCACCGTTGCAGCTATCGCATCCCTCTCTTATTCTTGGTGAGCCTATGCCATCCTCATCTCTTCAATGGTCTTTTGCTGTTGCTCGAGACGATCCAGAATTATTTCCAGTGGGCTGGGAGGGACCCTTGCGTCCTGATCTGGGGGTCCCCCCGGCGAAGGGTTTCGTTGAGTTCTAACCATCGTATTTAACTACTCAGATAGTATAATAAAGGAACAAGAAGTAAACATCATGCTTAGATTTCATTTACCAAAACATTCAGCATACAATACTTATACATCAACCAAAGCAGCAAGTTCAGAACATACATACAAAAAGCAAACGACATAATAACCAGGCATCACCAGCCTAACCTACTATGGTTAGCTGTAACAAAACATATCCTACGTTAGTATTACGAGGATCTACTGGCTAAAAGTAGTGTAGCATAATAAAGTTTTCAAGGCACTAGATGTAATCCTCAACACCTAAACCCACTATTAGATCCAGGCGACAGAATTCATTCACCCATGAGGGTAAATATAGAAGCATGTCTGTCATCATATAAACCCAGTCCTCAGTATCTAGATAAAGGTTATCTGGTCCATACATCTGATACAACGCCTTCACCTCCTAAAGGTAATCTAGGTAAATGTTTGGGTCTTGCTAATCCTTATCTTTCTTGATATGACGACCCAAGAACTCTAACTTTCCTTTCAGCTGCTCATGACTACAGATCCTAAGCTCTGTTAAAGCAGGGTCAGCATTGCAGGTGTCGGGGGTTTCACTGGCTTGGTACTGGGTCTAGGAATGTCGCTTGGATGCACATCTGGGGTAACAAGGTTTCTGATGGATTGAATGTAAAGGCCAAGTTATAATGGTTCTTGGTACAAGCCAGTTACAGGATCTATCTGGTCACCGAGTCTAGGTAGGTATAGTAATTGTTCTTCGGTAATCCCTAAAAGGTTAGCCCAATGCTTTGGATAAATGTTGGACCCCTTTGTTGAATATCCTGGGCTAGTATCCCAATCCATTGTGTTTTTCATCTCAACTCCTATAAAAACTTGTCAGTTCCTCTTTAACCAACCTCGTTATCTAACGAGTAACTTAAGCAGAGCGTTCTATCCTATGCCAGAACCTCCGCTCTATTACCAAAAATATTACACCTTACGATCGTATTGTCTTAGGGTTCAATTAAAACCATTTTAGATCATATTGAATTGTCTTGGGCTCAATTTTATCCCAAAAATGCTGATTTTCGAATTTTCACTGTTCATCTGGTAAAAATCCAGCTTTCTGGCTCAATTTCAAAAATTCATAACTTAATCTAGAAAAATCAAAATAGAGTAGTTCAAAATTCTATAAAGATTACTTTTAATTCTCTTTCGAAAAAGAATAATCTTGTGAACTAATTCCCTTTGAAACAATGTCAGGTTTTTATGGAAGTCACCTCTGTCCATTTGGCAAAAACCCTTTTTTCTGATTCTGAACCTTAATTTTGAAAACTCATTAAAAATCATATAGTTGGCCATTTTTAACATTTTAGCTATCAAAATGAAGCTCAAAATGTGATCTACAATCATGCCAAATTTCATGATTCAAAGAATTCAGGAACTTAATCAAAACTTTGGTTAAAGTCGGCGATGTCTGTAGGTTTACAGCACTGCCCAGCTGAATATTTACATAACCAAAAGTCCATGAATTTTTATGGTGTGACACCATAGTTTAACCTTCAATCTACAGCTTGCTCTTGAAGTTTTAAACCCTAAAATGTTAGATTGTATTTGGGGGATGAGATTTTAAGAAATCCCAATAGCAAGATCAATCAAGCAAAACATCAACATGCATCATTATAAAGCATTTCAACATTAGCTATCATAGGAGAACTAATCTTCTTATAAATTGGCAACCTCAACATGCAAGGCCATGGTAACAAATAGAAGGAGCAAACATATCACAAACATCATAGTTTAACCATATAATAGCAAGCATTCATGCCATAAATAACAATGCAAAGTCAATATTAATGGCTAATTAAATCCCACTACTTTGATCCAATGCTCTTAGATTTTCTTGTTCTTCTTTCTTACTTCCAAAAATGTCAAACCCTAACATGGAAATTCATTAAAAGGGCACCAAGAATCATCAACTATTCCACATAAAAATTAACAACATAACTCAAGGACAACCTTTGTCCCTTAAAGCTTCTATCTTTGTTCTTTAAATTTTAGAGTTTGATTCCATAAACCCTAACAACTCCCTCTTGAAATTTTCCCATATGGTTTTTCATGTAGATTTCAAATTTCTACTTGGATTTAAGAAAATAAAACTCCCTCTTCCGGTTTCAGCTTGGCCGAACCACTATGGTTCATTTTCTAAAAACTTTAGCTTTAATACTTCCAACCTTTGTTCTTTAGATTTATCCTGCACCATTTTCCATTTTGAACATAATGGAAGCATTAAAACATTAAAAAACTCATCCTAGGTTCTAGCTTTCTTCTTGGCCGAACTGAACCTCAAGAGAAACATCAAAGAAAACACTTCAAAAACAACCTACAACCACTTGTAACCACTAGGATCTATCATACTTTGAAGTTTTCTAACATGTTTGAACAACAAAACTTTCCTCCCTTCTCCATATTCATTTCGGCCAGCACAATAAAAGGGGAAGAACTAGAATTTTCAACCATAAAAAAACAAGAGAATCAAGCAAGGAACAACATAGGATCATCCATTAACCGTAACTCCAAGCTTGCTTGATGAAAGGTGGATGCTTTCCTCTTGTTCACACTTGAAGATCACTCTTTTTCTCTCATTCTTCCTCTTTGGCCAAAATAGTGATATGATTTTAGGGGAGGAAGAGCTCAATTAATGCACCAAAATATCCCAACCACTATCATAAATACAAATCCAAGTGTCATTACCCCCTTCTTGCTTTCTCTTTCATAATTAACTGAATCCAAATGAAATTAATTACCAAAAGTCAAAATCCTTTCCATTTGAGGAGTGACACTTGATAAGTTCAAATCCTCTCCATTAGGGGCTTGACACATGGCCAAATGTGAACCATTTGAATTGCAAGACTTTATTCTTGCTTTATCGTGCACTTTGACTCTGGGTTCAATTTCTTTTCTATAATTACAGTATTCTGGCCTCTGTAATTACTTTTTGTCAGATCCATAATCTATTCTCCTTATTTTTATTTTCTCAGATTGTCCTCTTTGTCTCAAAATTAATTTCCCAATAATTAAATAAAAAAGAAAACTAATTTCCTTCTCTTTAGTGATTTTTCCACTTTTCAAAAGAATCGAAAAAATCTTGGGTACTTGAGGGTCTTCTTTTAATTCTATAATCTCTTATAATTCCTTGGGATATCATAGGAATTTTCTTGGAATTTTATTCTCCTTAAAAATATTTATTTAGAATTTTCCAAATAAAAGCCCTTAAATTGCTTTATAATTTCTCTACGAGTAATTTGGTCATAAAACCAATTTTATAATCTCTTATAATTCTCAAAAGATATTATCCTTATTTTTCCTTAATTTTTCAAGACTTGGAAATATTTTTCTATAATTATTTTTGACTAATTTTTCTTAATTAGTCAAATTTCCATAATTGGATTGGAAAATCATAATAATTATTTTCCATCAAAATTCTTCTATTTCTCCTTGTCATTTTTGACCTTTAATTATTTTGAAACATGTCTTATTCCTAATCACCCTATTGTTGGATGTGACAATATAGAGCAATCTCTTTTGAGTGGAGGCAATTCACTTTCTTTGGTCCAAGAAGAGACCTTATTCTGTTTCAGATTTAGAATATGGGTGATGAAAGAATATGGTAATGTAGATTCATGGAATATGATATTTTCTTTTGATTCAAGTTGCTATGGAAATATAACAAGAGTAATAACTATGAGGAATAGTGGAGAATTGGTGCTAAAAAGATATAATGATGAGATAATCTTTTTATATCTGAAGAAAGATTTAGTCAAGTCTTTTGGACTTCAAGAATATGGCCTTGCTTTTGCTGGAGATCTTGAGGAGAGTTTGTTTCTGATAAATAAAGAGAATTCTACTTCACTTGTTAGCAATAATATTGTCAATAAATCATAGTTGAATTTTGGAGGATCATTATAAATTGAAAAACCATCTTGTTAGGTTATTGATTTGATTAGAACAGAATTTTTCTACCTATTTTTTTTCACATTTTGTTGATTCTTTATCAAACAAATGACATGGTTTTTTGAATTGTATATTATGGTATTATATAAGTATTATTATTTGGGAAAATGACACAAAAATAACATAAACTTGGAAATTCCCAAATCATTACTTGAATAAAGCAAATCCCATTTTCATCACTTCAAACCAAATTGGGATTTTCAAGTAAAATAGAATGACCAAACAACCCTTATCAATTGCAAAACATGGACACCACATTCACTTGCATCAGATGAAGTCTGCCAGGAATGAAAAGACAGAGAATGTGCACAATGCTGGTTTGAAGGTAAGGAGAAGGTGCTGGCTCTAAAATGTAAGTATATTTTTTAAAAATCATATGACTCTTTTCATCCTCCTAGCATTACCGTAGTGTTCTATTTCTTCATTTTGATGGTTTTAGGTGCTAGGTAATCGAAAATTCAGACAAAGCTGAAGTGCGACATTACAAAAAATCAAAGGTTCTTCAAGTTCAGCATTGGTTCTTCCTTTTTTAGGTGTAAGAATAGTTAAACATTTGAACATATGGCTTGGTTAGTATTGGAAAGGGTTTGAATTTTGGGCAAGTTTGGAAAATTTTGAAGAAGCTCAATGATGATTATGTGGATGGGAAGTTTGAATATGAACAATATTAATTCGTAAATTGTGTGGTTAATAGCAAAAGTGTAGTTGTCAAATGCTATATTGAAATTGTTAATGTAGGAAGTGCCTATATTGGGTTGATTTTGAAAATTGATAAAATATCTTTGTTAGAAAACTGATATTCTGATAAAAAATTTTCTTATTTATTGCAGGCTAGAATGCAAAAAGACATGTAATATTGGGTCAACATCCTCAAAGGAACTTTTTAAGAATATTAAAGGGGAAGTTAAATATAACAGTTGGAATGTGAGAGTGAAAATGATAAAAAAGGAGAAAGACTTGAAGAATTGAGGTCAATGATATTGGAATGGTTTGAAATTGTGGCATGAAAGCTTGTCATTGATTGTATATTTTGTAAATATTGTCAGTGAGGTTTTGGTTGCTTTAAATGTGTTGTTAATTACTGTGGAAGTTGCAATGCAAAAGTGCCTTACTTATTCACTACAAAAGTTTTGTTAATGTGTATTATCTCCATTAACAACTACCATATAGTGATTAACAAGTTCATTATCTCTCTTAACAACTTCAGTATCGCCTTTTACAACAGGAATTCGAGAAAATATAAAAATGGTCATTTTTGCATCTTCAGTTACGCTATTAACAACTTTAGTATAACTATTAACAACACCTGTATAGCCCATTAACCACCTCATATTAGAGCTTGTTAGAACTTGAATAGATAGGTTGTACAATCATGAATAGGGAATTTTACAACTCTCATATAGTGGTTAACAAATTCATTATCTTTTTTAACAACTTCAGTATCGTCTTTAAGAACAGGAATTCAAGAAAATACAAAAATGATCATTTTTACAACTTCAGTGACATTGTTAACAACTTCAATATAACTATTAACAACTCCTGTATAGCCGTTAACCATCTCATATTAGATTTTGTTAGAACTTAGAGAGATAGGTTGTATAACCATGAACGGGGAATTTTACGATTTTTGTATAGCGGTTAACAAGTTCATTATCTCTATTAACGACTTCAATATTACCTTTAACAACAAAAATATGAGGAAATGCAAAAATGACTATTTTTACAACTTCAATGACGCTCTTAACAACTCCGGTATATCTATTAAAAACTTTCGTATAGCTATTAATCGTCTCATATTAGAGTTTGTTAGAACTTGAAGAAATAGGTTGTGTAATCATGAGTAGGGAATTTTACAACTCTCATATAGTGGTTAACAAGTTCATTATCTCTTTTAACAACATCAATATCGCCTTTAACAATAGGAATTCAAGGAAATGCAAAAATGACCAATTTTACAATTTTAGTAACATTGTTAACAACTTCAGTATAACTATTAACAACTCTTATAAACTCATTACAAAAGTTGAAACATTCCCAATTTGAAACTTGTGCCTAGAAAAGTTGCAATTAATGCTATCATTCAAGCTGTTAATAACATTACCGCACTTGTTAATTTCATTATAAAAGTTGAAAAATCTCATGAGATAAAAAAAGTGGTCAAATGTTATTGTATCAACATAAAATGCACATTCAATTGATTTTTTCAATAATGAACATTAACAAAATGTTTATAGTGAATAAGTAGGGCACTTATGTATTGCAACTTCTGCAGTAATTAGCAACACATTTAAAGCAAATAACAAGTTCAGTAATGGTGTTTTCCACAAACCATAGCCTCACTAACAATATTTACAGGATATACAATCAATGACAAGTTTTCATGCCACAACCATTACATCAATTTCAAACCATTCCAATATCATTGATCTCAAATCTTTAAATCTTATCTCCTCTTTTATCACATTCAATCTCATATTCCAACCGTTTTATTGAACTTCCCCTTCAACATTCTTAAAAAGTTCCTTGAGGACGTTGACCCAATATTACATATCTTTTTACATTCTAGCTTGTAACAGACAAGAAAAAAATTCATCACAATTTTAGTTCTCTAATAAAGATATTTTATCAATTTTCAAAGTCAACTCAACATAGTCACTTCTTACATTAACAAATTCAATATAGCATTTTACAACTATACTTTCACTATTAATCACACATTTCATAAATTATTACTGTTCATATTCCAACTTCGTATCTACATAATCATCACTGACCTTCTTCAAACTTTTCCAAACATACCCTGAACCCAAACCCTATACAACACTAACCAAGCCATATATTCAAAATTTTAACCATTCTCACACCTCAAAAAAGAAGAACCAACACCCAACTTGAAGAACCTTCAACTTTCGTAATACTGCACTTCAGCTCTATTTGAATCTTCGATTACCCAAAAAATAAAAAATAGACACCTTAGTGATGCTAGGAGGATGAAAAGAGTCATATGATTTCCTAAAAAAAAATACTTACACTATCGAACCAGCACCTTCTCCTCACCTTCAAATCAGCATTGTGCATGTTCTTTATCTTTTCCTTCCTGCCAGACTTCATATGGTGCAAGTGAATGTGGTGCCCATGTTTTGTAATTAATAAGGACAGTTTGATCATTCTATTTAACTCAAAAATCCCAATTTGGTCTAAAGTGATGAAAATAGGATTTGCCTTATTCAAGTGATGATTTGGGAATTTCCAAGTTTATATGTCATTTTTGTGTCTTTTTCCCTTATTAATTTACCTAGTTATTAACTATTCAAGATTACCGAATGAATATTTATATTATTAGAATTATTGGTTAACCATTTTGTGTTCAATGTGTGATAACTTATGAATATTGACTTGTTTATCTCTAAATATTGGACTATGAAACTTGCTTACTCAAATCACTAGTTTTTGGATTCAATTATTGATCCTATCTTAATCTTTAGTCATTTATTTATGGCTGGTTTGGTTTATGGAATCAATGGGAAGTTATTGGAATGGAATGGTTAGGAGTGTAATGTAATGCAATTATAATTACAATGAAGATGTTTGGTACAATATCAATAATGATAAAATTAACTTTATTATTTATATTGAATTAAATATAAACAAAATTAAAATGATAAAAAAGCCCTTACACAGATAAAATCTTTCTTTGATTTACTGCTTCCTTCCTCTTCCTCATCTACCAACATAATACTCACCCATCACTGTTACCCCTTACTCATTCTTCCTCCTTTAGGATGATCATTCTTCACCCCCTCTATGTTCTTTCTAGTTCACGTGCATCACATAAGTAGAATCACCATTCCCATAAGTTAGAAATAGAAAACATCCCACTTTCGAAAATCCCTACCCCTACCTTTTTTCCTGTCTAATTTTCTTATCCCTTCTTCTCCTATTAACTTCACCGTCAGATGATTAAAGTCTCATTAACCTTTCTCACTACCTACATTCCTTGCACAACATTAGACCCAGGTTTGCCATCGGATGTCTAGATTCTCATCATGGACTCACAACTACACTAAATGCTTTATCGTACTATCACCTTACATTCCAACCTTACCTTCATACCTCTCTTCTACTTTTGCCAGAGCCCATGATTCTTGGAAACGAGGATTTCCTCCTCTGCCTCATCTTTATCATCTCTGATGAAGATTATTCCAGTCACATGAGCAATCTTCCATTGTCTAGATCTTTGTTTTCATAATTTTTTAAAACTTTTTGCTAGTATTGGTTAATTTTTTTTTGTTTTCATCTTCATGATGATTAAGTCAACAATATGTAAAATATTTTAATTATAAATTATATTATATTTTTCTTTAATTAAAATATCTTAAATGTGCCTGTTACTTAGTTAATCTCGGTCTAAATAGGGTTTTAGAATAAGTCCTTTTTAGTCATTTTATAACCTTAATAGTCGGTTATGTTTTTTACTACTCGGTGAGTATATGAGAAAACCTAAAACATGACACTTGAGGTTCCTTCACTCGTGGCAACAGTTCCTAATTCTATCACTATGTGTGCCCACAAATTCCTATTAACAGGTTTTTATGATTTCAGTCATTCTAATCTAGAGCTAGATTCAAAGCATTGAGGATTGTTCTTTGAAATCATCCAATATGGTGAGAGGTATTTATAAGTCTTCTATTGTTACTCTGGTGATTGTGAAAATTCCATGTGACTATTTAGATAAATATATATGTTCATATGATTTGTTTTAACATGTGGCATCAGAGCTAGTTTTTATTCTACCACTCTTGTTATTTTATATGTATGATTCATTATGAATATATGTATTTTTCTATTTGAGAAATAATTGGGAAAAGAAATTCAAGTGAGCATAGTATTTGGTTCCTATTTTTCTTTTGTTTTCAAATCAAAATGTCTTATGATTTTCTTGGCTTCATTCCGCCTAGTAATTATCCATACTTTATTTGTGTTAAAATAAAAGTGATTGGATACCTGAGGCCATATATGCAGAATATTACTATCCAATTACTTCATACAGGAAGATATTTGAATATATGCATGGATCTTCTTCCGGATGTTGAGAGCCAACTTGTCATTAATGGTAAACTCCACATGACTTTGTTATTACATTATATATTCTCATAAAATAAGAGTCTTGAAGCCACTGTCTATTTTCTCTGTTACTCATATCTATATCGTCTCAAAGACCTTTTGGAAATCACATTCAGTTTTGGGTTCAAAAACAATTTTGATCTAGATTTTCACACTTTTTTTCATGAGATTGTTGCCTATATGCTGCTTGCTGTTACTTTTCGATTCATGTTGTTATTGAAAACTGTCAGAAAAGGGTGTCCATATTGTCGGAAGAAACACACCAAGAGTTGTAGGTGCCAACAGGTAGGAAGGCTTAAGTGGCAGGTTGAAAGAGGGGTTGGGAGTCGGGTTGTGTTACACCTTACTATCAACTCGACTTAGCGTTCAATTAAAACCATTTTAGACCATATTGGATGGTCTTGGGCTCAACTTTATCACAAAAACACTTATTTTCATATTTTTACTATTTATCAAGTAAAAATCCAGTTTTTCTTCCTTTCCTTCACAAATGTCAAACCCTAACATAATAAACCATAAAAGGGCAGCAAGAATCATCAACCATTCCATATAAAAATCAACAATATAACTCAAAACTCTTAAGCCCTTTTTAAAGCTTCCACCTTTGTTCTTGAATTTTTAGAATTTGTGTTCTTAATCCTAACAATTCCCTCTTGACTTATTCCTACATGATTTTTCAAGTAGATTCTAAATTTGTGCTTGGATTTAAGTTTAAGCTTGGCCGAACCATTAGGTTTATTTTCTAAATTTGTTCGTTAGATTTATCCTACACCATTTTCCATTTTGAACACAATGGAAGCATCAAAAAATTGAAAAAATCATCCTAGGGTTTAGCTATGGTCTTGGCTGAAATGGTCCTCATGAAACACAACAAAGAAAACACTTCGAAAACAACCTACAACTACTTGTAACCACTAGGATCTATCATGCTTTGAAGTGTTCTAACAAGTTTGACCAACAAAACTTCTTGCCCTACCATATATATATATATTTTGGCCAGCACAGGGAAAAGGGGAGAACCATGAATTTTTAGCCATACAACTCAAGTAAACAAAGCACGGCACAACTTAGGACTAAAAACTAACCTTAAATCTTGGTTGAATAATCAAAGTTGATGGCTTTCTCTTGATTTCTTCCCCAAGTTCTCTCTTTTCTCTCTTGCTCACTCTTGACCAAAAATGAATCTAAAAAATAGGGGGAGGAGTGCTCCTTTAATAACCAAAATATCCCAACTACCATCATAAATGCAAATCCAAGTGTCATTACCCCCTTTAATCCTGCATTCTCTTTCTTAATTATCCAAAAGAAATTAATTACCAAAAGTCAAATCAGATCCACTTGAGGTGTGACACTTGGCAATTTCAAATCCTCTTCATTAGGGGCTTGACACATGGCCAATTGTGAGCCATTTGAATTGCAAGACTCTAGTCTTTGCTTTATCAGTGTACTTTGGCTTTGGATTTAATTTCTTTTCCATAATTACAGTACTCTAGCCTCTATAATTATTTTTTATCAGATCCATAATTTATTCTCCTCATTTTTATCTTCCCAAATTGCCCTATTTGTCTCAAAATTAAATTTCCAATAATTAAATAAAAAGAAAAACTAATTTCATTCTCTTTAGTGATTTTTCTATTTTTCAAAGGAATTAGGAAAAATCTTGGATACTTGAGAGTCTTCTTTTAATTCTATAATCTCTTATAATTCCTTAGGGTATCATAGGAATTTTCTTGGAATAATTTTATTCTCCTTAAAAATATTTATTTGGAATTTTCCAAATAAAATCCCTTAAATTGGCCTAAATTAACCTTAAATTCCTTTGTAATTTCTTTAAGGGTAATTTGGTCATAAAACCAATCATATAATCTCATATAATCCTCAGTGGATCTTATCCTTATTTTTTCTTAATTTTCTAAGGTTTGAAAATATTTTTTCATAATTATAATTTGACTAATTTTCCTTAATTAGTCAAATTTTCATAAGTGACTTGGAAAATCATAATAATTATTTTCCACCAAAATTCTTCTATTTCTCCTTATGATTTTTGGCCCTTAATTATTTAGGAATATTCCTTATTCCTAATTACCTTATTGCCGGATGTAACATTTCTCCCCTTCTAAATAAATTTCATCCTCGAAATTAAAGCATACCTTAATGGAAAAGTTTGGGGTACTTTTCCCTCATCTCAATCTCCATCTCCCATGTTGCTTCCTCAAAGAAAAGATATCTCTGGACTACTTTGACCAGCAGAATCTATTTGTTTCTCAACTGCTTGACCTTTTGATCAATGATTCGCTCTGGTCTAACCTCAAAAGACATATTGTCTTGGAGCATAATGTCATCATACCTTCTGACATGTGTCAGGTTTGGATGATACTGTTGGAAATTGTGCCCTAGGGGCCAATCATTGTGTTATGAACATTGTTGATTTATGAATTTCTTAATTATGTTATCATATTATTTGCATGTTTACTGTGATGACTATCCTTGGATAACTCATGATTTATCCTAAATGTCCCTGGTCGGTCATCTATGTGGGAGCAGAGATGAAATAAGACCAGTATGACTTTGAAGATATATAGAGATATAAATCAAAGTCATAGGCACATTTAAGAGTACAAGGTGTTGGACCGACCCGCTATGAGAGAGCTGCATGGGTTAAGTCATAAGCTTCTCTCATATACAAACCATGTCACTGTGCCCTTTGACCTGAGATCATCATGGATTCCTACATGAGAAACGCTTAGCTTTGACCTAGTTAAAAATCACTTTTGACCGAGTGATCATAAAGACTATGTTCAGGCTTAGTGGTTTTTCATGCGGGGGAATGTGAATGGTCAAGATGGAATTTGTCCCTCACATTCGTAGAGAGATATTACTGGGCCCCTCGATGAGTGATTCTGAGAAATGTATGGCCATACTATAATGGAAAGGTAGTTCCATTTCTATACTCAGACTACTCAGGGATCAAGAAAGTAACAGTCAGGAATAGGAGGATGACGTTCTCCATGCCTCATCCATGACCAAAATGTCGTGTGACAAAAGGGACGTGATATGGTTGTATGAAAGGTTTCATCGTTCAACGATCCTCATATGATTCGGGTAGTCGTGATGTCTTGCTAGAGACCACTTGCGACTTGTGAGTCATTATAGTTAATGGCCCATTGCCAACTTCATATGGGCCTACACGGTCGCACACAAAATAGCCCAACACGAGCTATGATGTCCAGATTCATTGAATCTAAGATATGTCCAGATTCAATGAATAATATAGGGTGGACGTATATATATATAAATTCGTATATATATACATATTATATAAATATAAGAGATATTAATTATTAGATTTAATTTATAAGGATAAATTAGATCTATATCAATTTTAAATTGGTAAGATATAATATAATATCTCAAAGTTGATTTATGAGAATAAATCAAATATAATTCCGTCATATCTTTATTTTGAATTAAATAAATAGGTGAATTAAATCTGTGAGACGGATTTAATATAAACCATATTTATTTAATTGTTTTCTTATCTGATTAGGCAATATTTGATATTGTATTAATTTCAGAATTAATTTAGGATTAATTTCGAAATTAAATATCATTCATAATACCTATAGCATCCTATATATTTGATATTAGGAGCTAGGGTTTTGGGTGTGAGAGTGAAAAACTTGCAGATAAGAGACGACCAAAAATAGAGAAGGGAGGACGGATTCTTTGAACATAAACCCTAGAAGGACAAGAGGCGCTAGCACGTCGTTCGTGATTGGAACGCTATTCGTGTGGATACCGGTAGAGGAAGCCGATCTGAGTTGTCGACTTCGAGCGATAAAAGAGGCGAGCAGAGGCATCCTGAACGGCGGAATCCCTGAGCCATCAAGAAATCGAACACCGAAGGTAATACTTCTTACTACTTGACTTAAACACAATCGGTAGATCTGGGCAAGGGAATGAAAATTTTAAATTTATTTTCCATTGCGTATCTTTCAATTCCCTTCAAATACTTCTTCAGTTGGGAGACATAGAAGACATCATGAATTTGACTCAAGTTTGGGGGAAGGGCCAACTTGTACGCTATTGGTCCGGCTTTGGACAAAATCTGAAACAGTCCAACATACTTCAGACTTAGTTTCTTGGTCTTCAGAAATCGACCGACTCCTGTTATTGGTGACACTTTGAGAAAAACGTGATCACCAACCTCGAACTCTAAAAGTCTCTTTCTCATATCTGTATAACCCTTCTGTCTACTCTGAGTCGTTAGAAGTCTTTGTTGAATAGCTTTAATCTATCAGGAAGTCTGATCTACTATGTCTGAACCAAGAATGCTTCTTTCACTAAGCTTTGTCCAACATAAGGAAGAGCTACATTTCCTCCCATAGAGTGCTTCGTATGGTACCATTCGAATACTTGAATGGAAACTATTATTGTAGGCGAATTAGGCTAACAGTAAGTATGTATTCCAATTACCACTGAAATCCAAAACGCAAGCACATAGCATATCCTCCAACGTTTGAATCGTTCATTTTGTCTGCCCATCTGTCTGGGGATTGTAGGCTGTACTAAATCTAAGAGTAGTGTCCATTTCTTTCTATAGGGACCTTCAAAACTTAGAAGTAAATCTTGGGTCTCGGTCCGAAACAATACCACTTAGGACACCATGCAGCCTAACAATCTCCTTGATGTAAAGTCTTGCTAACTTTTCTGGAGAATCTTTAACATTCATTACAAGAAAGTACACAGACTTAGTTAGACGATCTACTATAACCCATATTACATTGTGTTTAGCTGTTGTCATCAGTAACCCCACTATGACATCCATGGATATACTGTCCCATTTCCACTCAAGGATATCCAGGGGTTACAACTCTCTTGCGGTCTTCTAATGTTCTATTTTCACCTTCTAGCAAGTGAGACACTTTACCACATACTCCGTAATATCCTTTTTCATTCTAGGCCACTAGAAAAGCTCTCTGACATCCTGGTCCATCTTTGTCATTCCTGGATAAAGAGTATGCTCACTCTTATGGGCTTCTAATAGTATCTTTTCTCTAAGGTCGGCTACTTGGGGCACATAAGTTCTTCCTTTAAACTTCAATAACCCCTCCTCAGAAATTTCAAAGTTCTTAGTCTCGCCTTTAGACAACTTTCCTTTGATAATTTCTGCTAGCCAATCATGTGACTATGCTTCCCTGATTTGATCCTTGAGCAGAGCTATAAACTGTGTTCTACCTCTACTTTCATCTACCGGATGCATCTAATATAGAGGACCCTAATCTTTAAAATTCTCTACCAGCTTTTGCTCCTTGATCATTAGTGATGCTACCTGCACTGCTTTCCTAATCAAGGTATCCACAACCACGTTTGCTTTGCCCGGATGGTACTTGATCTGGAAATCATAATCCTTAAGCAAATCCATCCATCTTCACTGCCACATATTCATCTCTTTCTAATTATAGAGGTACTTGAGGCTCTTATGGTGGCAAAATAATTCTATTGTTGCTCCTTGCAGGTAATGTCTCAGTATCTTTAACGCATAAACTATTGCTGCCAATTCTAGGTCATGGGTTGGGTTGGGTAATTCTCCTTATGAGATTTCAACTAATGTGAGGCATAGACTACTATCCGCCCTTGCTGCATAAGCACACATCCCAATTCATGCTTGCTAGCATCTTTATAAACCACATAGGGTTGTAAAAGATCAGGGAGTACAAGTATAGGGGTAGAGGTGAGCTTCCTCTTTAGCTCCTGCAAACTAGCCTCACTCTTCTTATCCTACAAGAACGGCTAGTTCTTCCTGGTTAACTTGGTTAGCAAAAGAGCGATCCGAGAAAAGTCCTGGATGAATATTCTGTAATACCCCTCTAGTCTGAAGAAACTTCTGATCTCGGTCATCGTCATGGGTCTCTCCCAGTTGAGTACTGCCTTAATCTTTATGGGGTCAACAGCTACTCAATTTCAGGAAATCACATGGCCGAGAAATCAGACTTCCTGTAGCCAAAACTCACACTTACTAAGTTTGGCCACAAGCTGCTTCTCTTTCAGGGTATTTAGGACAATTCTCAAGTGCATCTCATGCTCTTCAGGAGACTTTGAGTACACGAGGATGTCATCAATGAATATTACCACGAACTGATCTAGGTAAGGGTGAAAGATCCTGTTCATGTAGTCCATAAATATTGTAAGTGTATTGGTCAATCCGAACGACATCACTAAGAACTTATAGTGCCCATAGCGAGTTCTAAACACAGTCTTAGGGACATGATCAGGCTTAATCTTGAGTTAGTAGTGGCCAGATCTTAAATCAATCTTAGAGAACACACTGACACCAACTAACTAGTCTAACATATCATCTATCCTAGGGAGCAGATACTTGTTCTTAACTATAACTTTGTTCAACTCCCTGTAGTCTATGCACAATCTTAGACTACTGTCCTTTTTCTTGACAAATAACACTAGAGCACCCTATAGCGATACGCTTGGTCTAATAAAAACTTTCTCAAGTAATTCCTCTATCTGCTTCTTAAGTTCCACCATTTCATTTGGAGCCATTCTGTAAGGGACCTTAGAAATTGGTCCTACTCCAGGTATGATGTCAATCGTGAATTCTACTTCCTGTCTGCAGGTAGTCCTTTGACCTCAGTTGGAAACACTTCTGGAAACTCCTTAACAACTAGGATTTCTCCTATCCCTTCTTCAATCTCTACTTGCATCGAGAAGAAAACAAGGAATCCTTGGCAACCTTTTCGTAGGCATATGCCCGCTTGGGCTTCTGTTATGAAATTCAATCTAACTTCCAGATTCAACTTTAATTCTCTCGGGGGTAAGATCAGGGTTTTGTTCTTACAATATATTAGGATGTTGTGGGATGACAACCAATTTAATCCGATCACTGCATCAATTTCATAGAAGGACATACATATTAAGTCTATGGCAGTACAACAATGCTCATAACAAACTATATAGTTTAAGCACACATCAAATGTAATTACCCTATTATGTGTTGGTGTGGCACATATATATCATACGACAATGTATTCATAATCAGGCCAAGTCTTTTAGCACAGGCATACGAGATAAAAGAATGACTAGAACTCGAATCAAACATTGCAATCACTAGGGAATTGTTAATCATGATCATACCTTGGGTCATCTTCGGAGATTTCCTGGCTTCTTCCCCTGTGACGGCAAACACTTGGCTTTGATGTGTGGTAGTGCCTTTTCAGTGTTCTGCAGGCCGCATGTGTAGCAAACATTCTATCTAGCCATGCCCGATCTGTCACCATGGTTCTTGCCACACTTTACACATTCCTTGCCCTTCGGTGGCTTACCGCCTTTCTTGTTCTTGCGGTTGTCCCATGGTCACTTTATTTTCTTATTTGCAGTAGATGAGGTGCCACCCTAACCTCCCTGACCTCCCCTCTCTACTCTAGGAGTAGTCTTGACCATCAGATGATGGTTTAGGTTGTTTTCTGTGATTCAGCAGGCCTCAACTGCCTTGTTGAATTGTTCAAATTGTCTAGGAGCGATCATCTCCCTTAAAGACTACTTCAGTCCTTGAACGATCTTCTCCATTGCCCACCTCTCATCGTCTCGGTAATAGAGATAGCTTGAGTAATTAGACAAATAGATGAACTTAGCCAGGTACTCATCAAATGGCTCATCATCTCTTTACTTCAGACTCAGGAATTCTGCTTCCCTCTCATCTCAGACTGATCTCAGAAAAGATTTCTCATAAACTGCTCTAGGAATACTTCCCAAGTCACCCTCGTGTTTCGAGCATCCAGGAGAATCTCAGTATTCTTCCACCAACGATCAGCGTCTTTCTCTAGCTTATATATTGTCATCTGGACTTTTCGCTCTGTTAGGTAGTCTAGTACTTTGAAGATCTTCTCTCGATGGTTTATCCAGTCTTTCGCTGCTTAAACATCAAACACTCTGTCAAATGACAACAAGTTGTGTTTATAAAAACGTATCATCCATTGCTGGATGCTGTCAGGGTCTGCTGTTGGCATTGCCGGTCTAGGCAATTGTTTTGTTACTTGTGTTGTTGAGGTTTCTTCCTCTAGCTGCCTCCTGTTGAGGTTAGCCATTGCTACTGCTACTGTTGCAGCTATCGCGGCATCCCTCCCTTGTTCGTGACGAGCTTGTGCTGCCCTCATATCCTTAATGGTCTTTTGCTATTGCTCAAGATGATCCAAAATTAATTGCAGTGGATCAGGAGGAACCTTTGCGTCCTGAACTGGGGGTCTCTCTGGCCAAGGGTTTCGTCGAGTTCTAACCATTTTGTTTAATTACTCGGATAGCATAACAGAGGAACAAGAAGTAAACATCATGCTTGGATTTCATTTGACAAAATATTCAGCACACAATACTTATGCATTAACCAAAGCAGCAAGTTCAGAACATATATACGAAAAGCAAACAACACAATAACCAAGCATCGCTAGCCTAACCTACTATGGTTAGCTGTAACAAAACATGTCCTATGTCAGTATTACGAGGATCTGATTGTTTAAAAGTAGTGTAGCATAACAAAGTTTTCAAGGCATTGGATGTAATCCTCAACACCTAAACCCACTATTTAATCCAGTCGACAGAATTCATTCACCCATAAGGGTAAATATGGAAGCATGTCTGTTATCGTATAAACCCAGTCCTCAGTATCTAGATAAAGGTTATCCTTAAAAGGCTTAGTAAGACGGAAACCCCTTTTTTGGACGCAAATGACATTATTAAAGGGCTTAGTAAAATGGTTCACTAGGCACTGTTTCACTTAAATAAGCTTTGTGTCAACCATGAATTGGACTTCTATTTTATTTTTTTATTCAGTTTTGTGTTTTCGGCTGTGAACATTTAGGTTTGTTTATTTAACTGTTTTGTTTTAGTTACGAATTGGGCTGGGAGGTTTCTAGGTTTCTAAAAACTTACGACTTATTTGGTTCAGAAAGACCAAAAAACTTATTTGATAATTTACTTTTAGTTGATTGTTTTAAAAAGAAAAAAAATAGTAACCTATTTTTAAAAACTAAAAACCAAAAAAAAACATTTACATGTTTTTTGTTTCTTTTTTTCTATTTCAAAAAGTTAGAGAAATTTTTTTTTCCTTTTCTCACCTTTTAGCCGTCACTTATCACTACCGATGAGAATTACTATAAGCTTATATGTTCCAAAGAATTGTTTTTGTTTTTTGTTTTCAAAACTTATTCTAAGATACAATTTTATACAATTTTTTCAAATTAAACGAAATTTTCCCAAACACAAAAGCCTGAAACCAAGCCCAATAATAACAAACAAACAACAAGCCTTATCCCACTAGGTGGGGTCGGCTACATGAATCACACGACGCCATCGTGCTCTGTCAACAACCCAATCCTTAGATATGTTGTTGATTAGGAGGTCTCGTTCAATGACCTCATTCAGCGTTCTTCTCGGTCTTCCCCTGCCTCTTTTTATGGGACTCCATCTTGTTTGATCCACCCTCCTCACCGGGGCCTCCAAAGGCCTTCTCTGCACATGTCCAAACCATCTTAAGCGATTTTCAACCATTTTCTCTTGGATAGGTGCCACACCGACTCTTGTCCTGATCTTTTCATTTCGAATCCTATCTTTTCTTGTATGACCACACATCCATCTCAACATCCTCATTTCTGCTACTCCGACTTTGTGCTCTTGTTTTCCTTTTATTGCCCAACATTCACTACCATACATCATAGCTGGTCTTATAGCAGTCCGATAAAATTTTTCTTTAAGTTTCTCAGGTACCTTCTTATCGCAAATAACTCCGGTAGCTTTCCTCCACTTTAACCAGCCAGCTTGTATTCTATGAGAAATGTCTCCATCAATTTCCCCATCCTCCTGTATAATGGATCCTAGGTATTTAAACTTTGATACTTGAGGAATAATTTGCTCTCCCATCCTCACCTCCAAATCCCTATTACCTTGCCTCCCTCCAAAATCACAATGCATATATTCTGTTTTGTTCCTACTCAAACGGAAACCTTTCGACTCCAAAGTCCTTCTCCATAACTCCAAACTAGTGTTAATCTCTTCTTTTGATTCGCCATAAGAACTATATCATCCGCGAAAAGCATGGACTTAGGGATTCTTTCTTGAACAGGTTTAGTTAGAACATCCAGAACAATGTTGAACAAGTACGGACTCAGAGAGGATCCCTGATGTAGGCCAATCTTAATAGGGAAGTCCTTTGTCTCCCCCCCAGGCGTCCTTACACTGGTAGTTACCGCCTTATACATATCTTGTATGACTTTGATATACGCAACCCGTACACCTTTCTTTTCCAAAGCCTTCCACAATACTTCTCTTGGCACACGATCATAAGCCTTTTCCAGGTCAATAAAACCATATGTAAATCTCTTCTTTTACTTCTATATCTCTCCATTAACCCCCTTAGTAAATAGATTGCTTCCGATGTGGATCTCCCTGGCATAAATCCAAATTGGTT
This sequence comes from Neltuma alba, assembly GCF_004799145.2. NCBI lineage: Eukaryota > Viridiplantae > Streptophyta > Magnoliopsida > Fabales > Fabaceae > Neltuma > Neltuma alba. The sequence goes on along the minus strand of NW_021632693.1, from coordinate 75,977 downwards.
TTCCGAAATAGAAGTCTCCAACCTCAATCTATATTCCATCACTTTTTCCCACAACTTCATTGTATGACTCATAAGTTTTATCCCCCTGTAGCTTGCACAGTTTTGAATGTCTCCTTTATTCTTGTAAATAGGAACTAAAATGCTTTTCCTCCACTCATCCGGCATATTTTTAGAGCGTAGAATTTCATTAAAAAGCTTGGTTAGCCACGCCTCCCCCTCATCGCCCAAACATTTCCAAACTTCAATAGGGATACCATCAGGCCCAACGGCTTTTCCATTGTCCATTTTCTTGAGAGCCGCCTTAACCTCTCCGATACGTATCCTGCGGTAGAAAGCCAAATTCCGATCATCTTCGTTAATTAGCAAGTCCTGCAAGTCCTGAGTCGCATAATTGCTTCCCTCATTAAACAACTTGTAAAAGTAAGCCTCCCATCTGTCCTTAATATCACCATCAGTAACTAACACTTTACCATCTTCATCCTTTATACACTTTACTTGGTCCAGATCTCTCTTTTTCCTCTCCCTTTGCTTCGCGATCTTGTAAATATTTCTTTCTCCCGTCTTTGTTCCTAACTCCTGATAAAACCCTTCATAAGCTTTAGTACGTGCTTCGCTCACTGCTCTCTTTGTCTCTTTTTTAGCCAACTGATACTTTTCCTGGTTCTCTACACTATTGCACAAGTGTATGGCCTTAAAACAATCTTTTTTCTGTTTGACTTTCTCTTGCACACTCTTATTCCACCACCAAGTCTCCTTATCTCTTTGACCAGGACCTTTGGATTCTCCCAAAATTGCTTTAGCTACCAAACGAACCCTTGAAGCTATCTCTTCCCACATCATGTTTGCATTTCCCTGCAACTCCCAATTCCCTTCCTTCAAAAGAGTCCCTTTGAATAACTCCTGCTTCTCTCCTTTTAACTGCCACCACTTAATCCTGGGTTTTGGCACTTGATGGTACTTTTGCCTGGTACTCTTAAAACATACATCAAGGATAAGTACTCTATGTTGGGCACTCACCCCGTCTCCTGGAATCACTTTGCAATTAGTACACAATCTTCTGTCCGGATTCTTAACCAAAAAGAAATCAATCTGTGATTTTGAGACACCACTTTTGTACGTGATTAAATGCTCCTCTCGCTTCTTAAAACAAGTGTTGACAATCTTAAGATCGTATGTAAGAGAAAAATCGAGAATAGATTGTCCTCCACTATTAAGCTCCCCAAAACCAAAACCACCATGGGCCCCACTGAATTGTCCTGCTTCTTTACCAATATGTCCATTAAGGTCCCCACCGATAAAATTTTTTTCTTCGAGTGGTATGCTTTGAACCAATCCCTCCATATCTTCCCAAAACTTATCTTTAAGGTGTGTCTCTGCCCCAACCTGAGGTGCATAGGCACTAATGATATTGATAGTATCCTTTCCAACAATTACTCTTAACGATATTATTCTGTCCTCAAACCTTTTAACCTCTACCACGTTTTTTTTTCCATGTCCCATCAGCGATGATACCAACCCCATTCCTTGTGCTCACCTTTCCTGTGTACCAAAGTTTATACTCTCCAAGTTCCTTGGCAGCTTCTCCAGTCCATTTGGTTTCTTGGAGGCATAAGATATTAATCCTTCTGTCCCTCATAACTCCTGCTACTTCCATAGATTTCTCATTTAACGTCCCAATATTCCAAGTGCCAAATCTAATCTCAGTCTCATGAACTAACTTCTTTAGCCGCCTCCGTCCAAGAGAGTGCGGTAGCCCTTGCTCATTTAACACTACATCCGGGCGATGATGCAGCGGCTCTAGCTCATTTCTCACTGTACTCGAGCCATACAGCGCGTCACATCTGGGCAACGACCTAGCATTAGCATAATTACTTCGTTGATCCATGTTCATGAGATTCGACGGGTTTTTACGTTGGCTGTCGAGGGCCTAACACAACCCTCCTCCTTTATCCGGGCTTGGGACCGGCTATACAACATAGGCGGAGTTAAACCAAGCCCAATAATAATTTCTAGAAAATAAAGTAACTATATGGTCCCAATGGTGGCCTGGGATGACATGGTTTTCCCAAAATCAAAAGACTAAATAATCTCTTTTATTAACATATGGGCCAAAAATAGCAACAGTCGATATGGAAATAAAATGTTAAAACGAAAAAATAGAATCCAATCTATAACTGGGCCGAATCACAAGCGGTGTTACTGTGCAATTTTTTTGGCTTACACTTAAGTGGCCCAAAAATAAAGAAGGCCAAATTTAAAAAAAAACATAAAACCAAAAAATTTTAAAATTTGCATAGCCTATAAAACGTGAAAAAATTATTGAATTAATAAATTATTTTAATTTTTAAAATCCAAATAGATAGCCCAGACCGAAAGCCTATAATTGGGAAACAAAAAATCCAGAAAAGAAATTAATTTTTGGTGTTTTTATTTGATTGTCTAAATATTTGGAAAATTAATTTTAGGCAATTATGTATTTTTTTTACTTTTGCAAAATTATATGAGTTCAAATATGCTGAATTTAATTTATTAAACAATTTTTGGGTGCATGAAATAGTGAGAGTTTAATTTTAGTTATTTAATTCTTTATGTTAATTAAATTAAAGTTCTCCATTATGTTGTGCATATATATGACTTAAATACACATATTTGATAATTGTGATTAGCATGCAAAGTTGATGAGGAGCAGCCACACTATTATTTTCTATAATGCATGCATAAATAATCACATATAGATTTTATAATATCAATTTCAGTTGATCAAGTTAATTAATTGGAATTTCTCATTGATATTGTGTGTGTGTACATATATATGAAATTTAATTGTATATATATGATATTACTAATTAGTATACATATTTTGTTTAAGGAGCAGCCACAACATCCTTATCTACATGTTATATGTATGGTAAATCAGATGTTGACTTAAAATATCAATTTTGGTAAAATGTACAATTAATATAACAATGATTTGATGTCTTTGTGATATGTATCACACCTCCTTTATTATCTCATTATATAACAATTGGAACCATTTGGAACCATTATTCAAGTCTTGAGCATGAGAAAGTTTCAAAATTTTAACTTTGATTCTGAGTTACTATTCACTATTCACAGTATTTTGGGTCAATTTTGAAAATTCATAACTAATTATGAAAAAATTGAAATGAAGTGATTCCAAGTTTCATGGAAAGCTCTTGACATTCTCTTTAAAAGAAAAATACTCGTTGGTATCAAGATCTCAAGCATGAATCCCAGATTTTGTTCAAAGTGGTATTGTTCATTTGGTAATTTTTTTAATTTTTCAGGATTTATGCCGAACTTTGAAAAGGCATATCCTCATGTACAAAACTCCAAATTTAATGAATTACCACTTGTTTTAAAGGTAAAAATGAGATTTGTAAGCATGTCAAATTCTAGACCCAGATTCATCTAGTTGCTCAAAATCACATTGGTCAAACTTTACTTTCAAAAAGTCAACTTTTATCCCTATTCAAATTTTCTTTATCTTTTTCTTTCATCTAGCTTTTCTCATCACACAACACATACTTAACTATGATTCCTTGAGCAATTTTTCAAATATAAGGCATCCATGCCATTGATTCGTACTTCAAGACAATCCATACATATACACAATGTTACATAACAATGTCGTACATATACAAAGATGTAGCTTCCATATACTTCCATAGCATAATTCCTTCCATCGATATACCATCTCCTTATTCTTGAACATATCCTTTGGGGTTCCTATTGATTATTTATAAATTAAGGGGAATAAGATTTCATTAAAATCTTAGTAGCAATGAATTACAATCATCATGTAAATCAAGTAAGATATAATGTGACATGTTATAAAACTTCAAGACATCCTCAAGTAACATAAAATCATATTTTTCATCATACCCAAAAGAGAAACACCAACACTTTCACATTATGTTTCTATGCATTTGGCCAAAACACAATCAAATGTCATCAAATCAACAATTACCACAACATAAGTTCTTCAACTCAAGCAATCAACATAATCACATTAAACAAGTAAGATAAACGATCAAATTATAATTCAATGCTACCTCTTAATCCTTGATGCAATTCAGCCTCCTTAAGGGAATTATGCTCTCCTTGAATTTTATCCACAAAACCTATCAATTCAAGTGTAATTCCAAGCCACATTAACAATCATTCAACTTAAATACAACACTTAACCTTAAACTTTCTTAATTTCCCCCTTTTCTTTGATTTTTAACATAATTAATCCTTCTTTGATTCCAATAATCTCTTGGCCTATTCCTACACAATTTTTGTTGCTTGCTTGAGTTGAGGAACTTACAATAGTTGAATGTAGAATTCAAATATGAAATCAGATTTTACAAAATCACACTTCTTCCCTTTTATCGTACATTAGCTGAATAGGGGTAGTATAAGTTCTATAAATTCTATTTTTTGATTCCAATGATTTCAAACACTTTTCCTTAGTGTTTTTCTACACAAAAACACATTTTGAACTCATTAGAATCATCAAAACACATCAAAACAAGCTCTTACCCCAAGAACTAGTCATGGCTGAATTGAACCATAAGGAAACCTAACTTTGTTTTCTTCCAAAAGTCAATCCAAACATCATTTAAACATGCTTATTCCACATCATATTTAAGGTTTCTATCCTTCTCTAAGGCATAAGCATGCTAGATGAAAATTATAGCATCTCCCCCTTGGAATTTCAATTCAAAAACCTAACCAAACAAGCTTTACTCTCAGCCATAGTAAAGCTTAGACATACCTTGGTGAATCCTTGATTAAAGCTTAATGATTCCTTGTCCAAAAGCACTTATCCAATTTAGATTTTAGCTCAAGAAACATTTTGGTAGCACCTCCACTTGTATTACAAATTTTCTACCTATTTTTAGGTATTTTGAGGGGGTATTTATAGACCAACAAATCTACCTCTTTCCCCTTGTTTTAGACATGTAAAGTGCCACCTAAGAGGGGTAATTGGCTGCCATCAAGTATGGAATAAGTGCAGATCATGCCAAGTGTCTTATGCCTAGAATATTCTAAGATTTTTGTGTGAAAATTGGGTTTTATTTCAATTTAATGGAAGGGTCTGGAAACTGCACGAAATTGGGCCTTCTTTGGGCCCAATATGGGGCCCACTTATAGTCTAGGATGGCCCACAAACTAAATCACAATCTCAAACCATTTTGAAACTTTATCGGTTACTATTTACTTGTGACATTTCATAATTTTTCTAGACCTCCAAAAATTTATTTCTCTTCATGAAAAATCCTCTTTTAATACAACCATTCCATTCCATTTCTCTTCATGAAAAATCCTCCAAATATTTTTAGAATTTCTCTCCACCTCTAACTTTTTATTTTGAATTTTTTTTCAATTAAGCCCCTATCCGCAAAACTACGAGAGAATAAATTCTCTAAAATTAATTCTTGTACTTTCAAGGCCTGAAACTAATTTTATAAATTCCCATAAATATTTCGATAATTCATCCATACTTTTTCTAGAATTATTAAAGCCTCTAGCTATTTAAAATAATTTTTTTCCTCCGATTTCCAACTATTTTTCTTGAAAAACCTAGATGTTCGGGAAATTCTGTAATAATTTATTTCATACCAATTTCACTTCTAAGACCTCCATTGAGGTTCCAAAACCTCTAATTCACCAATTTTCAATTTTTAGGAAATTTTCTAGAATTTTTCTCAAATTTTTCTATTTTACCCTTTCTAGACCAATAAATTTGAAAATGTCTGTTTGCACCTTTTTTGAGTTTCACACCATGCCTAGTTTTCTTAGCCAATCCTCTTTTTCTATTGGGTCTTAACCAAATTTTTATGTTTTTTAGAGCTCTTATAAGGTGATTTTTGGTGGTATCTATATGTTCTATTTTACGTTCCCCTCAAGTTTCTCTGCACATAGAGTGTGTTAATTAACAACTGAAGCTATTCCTATGGTTAAAACTATTATGTGTGTTTTGACCTTCAAAACCTTGGTGTTTGCTATAAATTTGAAACTAAAACTAGTTAAATTTTGTTTCTTGTTAAGCTTTCTCTATGCTCTGTTTCTTGTTTGATTGTGAGAGAGATATCATATACCTAATGCCATGTTGCTTTTTATTTAACCAGTGATAAGACTAGCTAATGCCGATGCTGTTATAAGTCTTACAATGTGTTAATTGTGTTAACCATTGAATCTAATCTTTCTTAGGAGTCTTCTGAGCACAATAGACTATCAATTTTTATGGAGGAATATTTAGTTGAATTTGGTTCCATTGACTAATTATTAGGATAAAAGAAATGTTGACATAGTTGGGATCTCCATTATGAGCCCTTGATAGTTGAATAGGAATTATTAATTACTTACCAACACGCCATTCAATCGAATTCTCAACTTATATAAAAAGAGTGATGAAAATAAGTTGGCTAGTCATCTTTAAGACTTCATATATAAGGGCCTTGTTGTGTGGTTTAAGTCTGGAGAGAAAAGTTAACATATATAGATTCTCTGAGTTCCTGAGAGTTTTAGGTTTATTTGTTCATTATTCGTTATAGGATTTGTTGTCTCATTTCTTGATTAATGAAAGTTTCATTATCCTTTTATATATTCTTCTTCTTAACAAAAATTAAACTTGACTTACGAAAATGTGTTGCCCAATAATTGGCTAAAGTATGTAAAACTTAAAAATTGATCAAAAATGCAAAGATGTACAGAAAAAGTTTTACTATACTGCTTTGTACAGGAATGATTTTTCCATTGTACCTCTTTATATAAAACCAATAAATTTTTTCTTTATATAAAAACTAGCAGGGTATATTTTTGTTTCTTGTTTGCTTTCAAAAGTCTAATTGTCATAGAGCAAGTTAGAGTACTTTTGTCCTTCTCTGGTTAGTTTTCAAAGTTGTTACAATAAGATTTTTAAAATAAATCTTGACAAATACTATTTTTTCTCATATCTTTTAACTTGTTTATTGTTTGATTAATGGACAAATTAGAAAATGCCATCTCAACCCAAACAAGCATCAACTATCACATCTAGTAATACGGTATTTAGGAATAAGGATATTCCTAAACATTTAAGGGCCAAAAGGGATAAAGAGAAATAGAAGAATTATGGTGGAAAATAATTAGTATGATTTTCCAAGTCAGTTATGTAAAGTTTGACTAATTAAGGAAAATTAGTCAAAAACAATTATGAAAAAATATTTCCAACCCACAGAAAATTAAGAAAAAATAAGAATAATATTTTTTGAGAATTATATGAGATTATATAATTGGTTTTATGACCAAATTATCCTGGAAAAAATTACAAAGAAATTTAAGGGCAATTTAGGCTACTTTGAGGCCTTTTATTTTGAAAATTCCAAGAAAATTCCTATGATGTTCTAAGAAATTATAAAATATTATTGGATTAAAAAGAGACCCTCAAATATCCAAGATTTTTCCTAATTCTTTTGACAAGTGGAAAAATCAATAATGAGAAAGAAAATAGTTTTTCTTTTTATTTAATTAACGGGAAATTGAATTTGAGATAAAGAGGGCATTTTGGAAAGAGAAAAATGAAGAGATTAAATTATGCATTTAACATAAAATAATTACAGAGGCCAGAGTACTATAATTATAGAAAGAAAATTAAATCCGAAATAAAAGTGCACCGATAAAGTAAAGACTAATGGATAGTAATTAAAGTTGCCAAGTGTCAAGCCTTAAATAGAGAGGATTTTGACTTTTGGAGATTAATTTCATTTGGCATTAAGTTAATTAAGAGAGAGATTCAAAACTAATTAGGGAGGTGACATATTGCATATCATTAAGTGTGGTGGTTGGGATATTTTGAGCATTAAAGAGAATTCTTCCTCCACTAAATTCAGATTATATTTAGGCCAAAGTGAAGAAGTGCTCTTGTCATCCATGTTCTTGAGTTCAAGCAAGGAGAAAGCAACCATCTTTGATCAAGTAAGCTTAGAGTTAAGGTTAGTAGATGATTCTATGATGCTCCTTTTTATAGAATTTTGAGCCACTCCATTTTGATTTTTCTAGATTAAGTTATGATTTTTCAAAGTTAGACCAGAAATCTAGAACTTACCAAATGAATAGTAAAAATTTGAAAGTAACGCCTAAAATGAGGTTTTTGAGCTCAAGATTATCCAATGTAGTGTAAAATGGTTCTAATTGAACTCTAAGTCGATCTAGTAGTAAGGTGTAACATTTTTAGTATTAGAGTGGAGGTTCTGTCATGGGATAGAATGCTCTGCTTAGTTAAACATATAGATAATATGTTAATTGAAGGAAAAATTGACATATTGTGCAAGAATTAAGATGGAAAATGCTATGGATTGGGATACAAGGTCTAAGGGTTCAATATCCTACAGGGTAAGTGTTTGATGATTAAAAAAGGAAGACTCGACAAAGTGGTTGAAAGATGCTCACCCAGGACACTCAGTCGTAAGGTCTAACCTAGCAACGAGTTCAGGGGAATTCCTTGGGTTTGTGTTTTGGATGGATTATGTAGTAGTTCCAAGTTTACTTGTACCCCCGGAACCTGTAGCACCTACCCCTGTTCCACTTGAACCAGAGATCCGTAGTCTTGTTCAACTGAGAGAGAAATTGAAGTTCTCAGCATGTTATACCAAGAAAGGTGTGGATCAATAAGATCTGACCACCTACTTAGATTACTTCTAAGGGGTGAGGGTGTTGTATCAGACCCATAGATAGGGTAACCCTTACCTAGATGCAGAGGACTGGATCTTGACAATGACAGACATGCTCTCGTTCACATCCTTATGGCAGAATGAGTTCTATCGCCTAGATCAGTTATTGGGATCAGATATTATGGAGTGGATCTAGAGCCTTAAGGGCTTTGCTATTTTCCACTTTGGGTAGTTAGTTAGACTTTTGTAGCATTGACATAGGGCTTGTTTTGGTGCAGCTAACATAGTAGGTTAGATTGACAATGCTTGGTTGTTATGTATGTTTCTAAAATGACATGTATTTTGAACTTTGTTGTTATTGATTGATATATGAATGCTGTGTGATGTATGCATATCTTTAAGTGAAATCTAAGCATGTTGTTTACTTCTTGTTCCTTTGCTATGCTATCCATTTAGTTAGTATAATGGTTAGAATGTAACATCCCAAAATTTCTAACCTAGAAATAGAGAAATATGTCACACCCTGATATCTTTAGCATGATTAATGAAGGAATTAGGGTTGACCAAGGCCAGGTGAAATAAAAGATAGATAAACAGCACAACAATTGAAGTGAGAATTGGAAAAGGACCAAATTGTCATTTTTAAAATGATTGGTCTATAAAGGGTATTATCGTAATTAGTGTCTGAAAATCCTAAAAATTTCCAATAAATCATGGAAAATAGAATTAATATTGTAGAGTGGTATTTGAGGTCTAGAAAGTAAATACAGGTTGAAAATAATTTATTAATAATTACTTTAATTATTAATATTCTAGCTAAATTAAGAAAAATTAGCCAATATTAATTATTAAAAATATCCAGAGATCTTAAAAAATTATGAAAAATTAAAAAAAATTCATTTAGGAATTATGGAAATTTATAAAATTATTTCCAACCCTAAATGATGAGGATGTTAGCTTTAATTGAATTTAGAGCTAAATTAATATTAGTAGATTGTCTGTATTTACAGAAATGACAATTTAAGGAGTTATAGAGGGAGAAAAATTATGAAATTAATCAGGAAAGCTCCCTTTACTTAGATATAATTAATGGTAAGCTGATATATGAATTTTGAGATACTAGAATTTTTCGACTATCAGGTAAAATAAACCAGTACTATATTAAGACTCAGTGGACTGTCAGGACAACCGGGGTGGTAAAATTTCCTACAGATTGACAAGGACACATGTCAGGCCCAAATTGGCCAAGAAAGGAAAAATAAAACAAAAAATAAAAAGGAAAAGAAAATAATAAATCAAGTTAGATTAAAATCTAATTAGGGATAAGTAAGATGATTAAGGTTAAGCCATCTTCCATAAGAGCTTGACACATGGCAAACATGGTTCATTGGATGGCTAGGATTTAACCATCTCTCTTTGAATAGTCAAAAGCTTCTAAAAGGGTAATTAGCCAAGTTAATCAAGGAATTAAGAGAGTTAACCTTGATTAAAGCCTAATTAATCTTAATGGATAAGAAGAGATGACATAAGCCCTAATGACTCATCATCCAAGTGTCAACATACTAAGCCACATAGCCTAAGATTTGTACATTTGGAAAGAGGTAAAAATTGGAGGGCCAAGATTAAGTCTTATGCAAGAAGGACATATGTGGAATTGATGAAATTTGAAGCCTATAAATACCCCCTCCCACATGTTCATTTCGTGTAAGACCAAATGAGTGGGGAACCTCTTGCAAAATTTCATTTAGAGAGAGAAAGAGAAGAGTTCTAGTGAGAGGAAGTCATTTGGAATCAAGGTAAGCTTCTACAACTCTTTTATTTCAAGTTATAATGGTAATATGTTGGTTTTAGGCTATTTTAATGATGATGGAAAGTCATTTTTCTAAGAGAAAGTGCTGCCCAAATTTCCTCAAAATGGATAGGAAGGGTTTAGGTTATGTATGGTTAAGATTAAGTATGATTAAAGGTTAAGGATTAAGTGATTACATGTTAATTGGGTTGAAAATCCTTTTCCCTATAATTATATATATGATTCAGCCAAGTCAAGTTCAATGGGAAGGGATTAGATTTTCATAAAAATAATATGATAAATGGATTCTACATGAAAAATTTTATAGGAAAGGCCCAAGAAAGTTCAAGAATCAAAGCTAGAAAAATAAACCCTAAAAATCAAGAAAAAGGGATTTAAGGATTTATGTTAAGTTATGAAGTTGTAATAATACTTAATGTTGTGTCATTGGTTGCCTAATAGGCTATACACAACAAAGGGGCAAAGATCTAGTCAAGAGGAAGGAAAGTAATCAAGGTAGCTTTTGCAATTCATTATATTAGACTGTCACCTTACTTTGTATGATTATGGCTATGTGTTTTGCTAACTTGTTATGCTATGAGGTGGATGAAAATGTTATGTTCTATGATGTTGCCTCCATGCAATTTATGCCTTGGCTTATGCTATGTTGAGTGCTATGAATGTTATGATGATACGTCCTTGTCGTAGCATGAACATAATGTTAAAGTACGCATGCATGTAGCTTGATTTATAATGTATTGTGTAACCTTGATAATATATGCAATTGCTATTAAGATTCTCCAAGAATCTTACCCCAATATTTAAACAAACCCTAGGGCCTTCAACAACCAAGGGCAAAGGAAAGGAGTTGGCTCTTACTTGAAGAGGTAGTAAGCTATAGTGACTTTATATGGCTTTGAACCTTTCTATTTTGGAAGAATGTAATATTAAGCATGCTTTAAGTTTCCAATAACATGATTAAGGTTAGAAGTATACAAGCATGATTAGAATAGTCCAAGCATGCTAGAGATAGCTAGTATAGCTGATGAGAGTATGTTATGATGTTAAGTGGTCAATTAAGTTTACTTACGCTTCCAAAGGGGGTAAAAAGTCAACTAAAAAGGATCAAAGTTTGACCAATGACCATTTGTGTAAACGAGTGACTTAGGTTATGAAATTTGGCGAGCAAAGAGATCTGATTTTTCACTTTAAAATGAGGGGTAATTTGCCCAATTCTGATAACGGAGCAGAAAGTTATGCCTTTCTAAAGTTAGGCAAAAATAAAGTAAAAATTCAAAAATGAACAAATGAATAGTAACTTTTTCAACAAAAATTGGGCTCAAATTTCAAGGTAATCAGTCCAAAAACTATTTTTCTCAAAATTTTATCCAAAGAGCTTTCCATAGAACTTGGAATAACTCAATTTTGATTTTTCTACAATTAATTATGAATTTTCAAAGTTTGTCACATTTTAGGGTGACAATGAATAGTAACCCGTAAATGAAAATTTTCAAACTTGATTTTTCATCACTTATAGTCTTCAAAAGTGTTTCCACCGCAAGGAAAGTTATTTCATCTAAACATAGGGTGTTATGTAGAACCCAGAGGAACCCTTTACTGGAGAGACCCTTAGTTCACGATGCAAGGGTCCCTCTCGATTCGCTACAGTTAATTTAGGATCGTTTACTACAGTAACAAAAGACTATTGAAGAGATGAGGGTAACACAAGCTTGCCAGGAATAAGAAAGAGACACCACAATAGCTGTAGCAGTAACAGCAGCAGTGGCTAGCCTTGATAGGAGGTAGCCAGGAGAAGAAATTTTCACAGCTTAAGCATCAAAACAGCTACCTAAAGCAGTAATGCCAATAGTAGACCCTGACAGCATCTAGTAGTGGATGACTCATTTTTGCAAGCATAATCTACCATCCTTTAATGGAGTATTTGACGTCCAAGTGGCAGAGGGTTGGATTAACTGCTTGGAAAAGATTTTCAAAGTTTTGGACTGTCCGACTGAGCAGAAAGCCTAAATAGTGATCTACAAGCTAGAGAAGGAAGCAGATCACTGGTGGAAGAACACCGAACTCATTATTGATGCTTGAAACATAAGAGTAACATGTGAAGTGTTCCTATTGTAGTTTTACGAGAAGTACTTCCTGAGGTCAGTCAGGGATGAAAGGGAAGCGGAATTCCTGACCTTGAAGCAAAAGGATAACGAGCCGTTTAATGAGTACCTGGCTAAGTTTATCCATCTCTCTCACTACTCCAACTACTTGCGTTACCAAGATGATAAGAGGTGGACGACTGAGAAAATGGTCAGAGGGCTAAAGTAGTCCCTAAGGGAGATGAGTGCTCCTAGGCAGTTTGAGCATTTCAACAAGGTAGTTAAAGCCTGCTAAATTACAAAGAACAGCCTGAACCATCATTTGATGATTAAGTCTACTCCCAAGTTAGAGAAGGAAGATCAGGGTGGTACCACTTTTAATGCCAACAGGAAGAAGAAGAGACCGTGGGACAATAAAAAAAGTAAAAAAGAAGGCAAGCCCCAAATGGTGAGGAATTCCTAACCTTCGGCAAGAGTCAAGGTGACAGACTATGTATGGCAGAACATAATGTCAACTATACTTGCGGCAAGCAGAACACTTCTCAAGAGAATGCCCGTAAAATATGAAAAAGTCAAGGCCACATACCCAAGGATGAATATTTGCCCTCACAAGGGAAGAAGCCTAAAAGTCTCCGAAAATGATTCAAGGACAAAACCTTGATCCTACCCTAAGAAAAATAGGGATGAATCCGGAAGTTAGACTGAACTTCATAACAGAATCCTAGGCAAGCAATGCTACGATGAACAAAACTAGGTAAAACTAATAGAGTTTAACAAAAAGGTGTGTTTCATCATGATGAACCAAGGGAATTGGTGGTGATAAACAAATACAGAAGTGATTACCAGAGGAGGTGGTAATTTTTATCGCTACAAACAAGGATTTTGGTCACACTAAACAAACACAACAACTCTTAGATGTTCAGGGGTATCTCAACGAGATACAATGACTCTCTAAGGTCATAGAGAGTAAGATTAGCAAACATCAGAAAGAGAAAGGTAGCCGCTATTTAGAGTTATTAGATTCCCCCTCAAAAGGAAGAGTAATGATAAGGAGTTGAACAAGATACTTAGGGGTTGAGTCTATACACCACTAAAAAGGCATTATGGCCACCTAAGCTATACAAACTCTTACAACCTTGTTAGGGCTAAGGCACCATAATAGAGTAGCTATCTCAAGTCCAGGAATAAATAAATAGGAACTTAGAGATAGTGAAGTCAAGATGGAGAGCCCTAGTGAAATTTCTTAGGGATCAAGAAGAAGAGAAAGAGAGAGATAGTTGTGTAGAGAACTAGCTTATAGGTTGGCATGTTCCTGATAATGTTAAGAGATACTCAGTTACTTGGGGTTAGGTTGAGAGGCAACCTTTTCAGGGGATAAGGTCTTGGCTAGGAATCTTCCTAGAGAAATTAGGAGATTGGTCCTCTAAGTCAGAATTGATGTTGCTCACGATACATTACTACAAAAGGTTCATTTTCCTCTTCTATTTTTGTCTAAAATTGAAAACAGATGAAAATACAGCCCTATATTCTTCTGTTGGGGCCAAACAAATGCATATGAGCCTCTATATTTGTTTGGCAAATATGGGCCCTCATATTTGTCTGGTTAGGCCACCAGAAGAATATGGTTGGCCTATATTCATCTGGTTGTATGACAAAACGAATATGGCCACCCATATTCGTCTGGTTAATAATGACCAGACGAATATGGGCCCTATTTAAGGGCCAATATTCATCTCCTGCACTTTATTATTTTTACTCCTACCTCCTACTCCCGCCTCCATTTTCTCTCCCTCTCCTTTAGCTCCCAAATGTTCAACCTTCAGAGCTCCAACCTTTGGCCTCCCAAAGTATTCCCCCCATTCTGCCCCCTTCCCTCACTATAATTGCCCCCTGGCGTCATGGTCCCCCCAAACCCCACCGTGGTCCCCCCTCGCCCCCCGTAACTCCACCCCCTAGTTGTGGGCCCCCCAATCCCACTGTGGTCCCCCCCAACCCCACCGTGGTCCCCCCAGCCACCCCACCCCGTAGTTCCCCAGCCCCTAATGTGGCCCCCCAGTTCCCTACCTCCCTGCCCCCATAACCCCCCTCCCTATACCTCCCCCCTAACCGTGGTCCCCCCCGATGTCTCCCCACCCCCAATACCCCTCGCCCCTACCCCCCCCAAAAAAAAAAAATTCCCCTATCCTCTTTTTTCAATTGAAGGTCGACTCCTCTCTTTCATTTTAATTTTTTCTTCTCTCTTTTCTTCTTTTTTACTCACATTTTGCTTGTTTGTGTGTTTGCAGCTCACCGTGGGTAATCCATAGCTCTCCCTCATTTTTAATTCTTCACTTCATAGGTAAGTTACGTTAGATATCTTTTTAAGGATTAATTGATTGTGCATATTATTTATGTTGCTATTTGATGAACCTATTGGAATTAGGGGGCTTGTAATTGCATTGTAATTTAGATTTTTGATAAAATATAGGTGTATAACCAATAATGGAATGGAATTGAGTTTTTGATTTTATATTATTTACATTTTTGTTTTCATTTTATCAATGAATTATGCAGAATGAATGGTTTTAAATATTTTGTTATAGTAGTTATGGTGTTTGACTCAGATTTTCTTTTTGCTTCACTCACTTTTTTTCTTGTGTTCTAGCTCGGGTCTGCAGCTCTTTTCATTTTTCATTCTTTACTTCATAAGTAAGTATGATATCTTTTTAAAGATTAATTGATTATATATATTTCTTATTGTTGTTTGATGAACCTGCTGGAATTAGGATCTAGCTTGTGTTTGTATTGTAATTTAGATTTTTGAGTAACCTGTGGGTAATATAAATGTATAATCAATATAATGGAATTGATGACTTTTTGATTGTATATGATTTGGTTTTTTGTTTTCATTAATTATATCTATGAATTATGAAGAAGGAGTGGTTTTAAATATTTTGTTGTAGTAGTTATAGCGTTTGATGAAATGACTATCTCTATTAATTATATAAAATTAAAGTATTGTTGATTTCGGTCTTAAATTAAATTTAAATTTTTTTACAATTACTTATATATTAACAGAAGGGATCGCAGTTGGATGAGTGCTTTGAGAACACCTAAGGAGTATAACAACGACATAGAAGAATTTATTGAATTTACTAAAAGGAATACTTATAACAAAAGTGGAAAGTATTTTTGCCCCTGTGTTAATTGTTTAAATGGGAGATGATTGACTATTGATGATTTAAGGGATCACTTATTTTGTGGGGGGATAAATCTTTGATATACAAGATGGATATGGCATGGCGAAAGAGGAACAATGCCATTGGTTGAAAAAGAGGAAGTGGTGGGTGGATTCAATGATAGAATGCATTATATGATTCATAATGTTGGGCTGGGGTTCTCTGTACAATTGCATATAAATGATAGCTTGCAAAGTGATGCAAAAATAGCTTTATACCATGGGTGTTCTACATATACACAGTTGACAGCTGTATTGAAGTTATTCAATTTAAAGGCAACTAATGGATGGACAGATAAAAGTTTTACGGAATTACTTCAATTGTTGGGTGATATGCTTCCAGTGATAATGTTCTTCCAAATAGTATCTATGAGGCAAAAAAAAATCTTGTCTCAGATGGGAATGGGCTATGAAAAGATACACGCTTATCCTAATGATTGCATATTATATAAGAAAGAGTATGTTGATCTTAGTGAGTGTCCAAAATACGGATCTTCACGATATAAAGTGAAAAACCACAAAGATAGTGATGGTGATGCTAATGAGACAACTAAAGGGCAAACTTTAAAGATACTATGCTATCTTCCGATAATACCACAATTCAAAGGGTTGTTTGCTAATACAACAGAGGCAAAAAAGATGACATGGCATGTCGATAAGAAAATATCAGATGGAAAATATCTTAGGCATCCTGCTAATTCTCCTCAATGAAAGAAAATTGATGAAATGTATCCAGAATTTGGTAGTGAGCCAAGAAATCTTTATCTTGGGCTTTGTACAGATGGAATTAATCCTTACGGTACTCTCAATAGCACACATAGTGCATGGCCAGTTTTGCTTGTGATTTACAACTTACCTCCCTGGTTATGCATGAAGCACAAGTATATGATGTTGTCTATGATGATATCGGGACTAAAACAGTCGGGGAACAATATCGATGTCTACTTGGCACCTCTAATTAAAGACTTGAAAAAATTATGGGAGGAAGGCGTAGATGTGTTTGATGCACATAAACAAGAGTCCTTTAAGCTGCATGCAATTATCTTCATGACAATAAATGACTTTCCTGCCTATAGAAACTTGTCATGATACAGTGTAAAGGGACATAAAGCATGTCTTATATGTGAAGTGGACACATACTACCACCAACTTAAGCATGGAAGGAAAATAGTTTATCTTGGTCATAGGAGGTTTCTTGATCGATTCTACCCATACTGTAGATTGAAAAAGGTTTTTAATAGTTCACCAGAACGTGGATTGGCTCCGAAGCTATTAACTAGAGAGGAAGTTTATCGTAAAGTGGAAAGAATTGATGTTGTGTTTGGTAAGAGTAAAAAGATTGTAGGTGAGAAGAACATTTGGAAAAAAAAGGTACATATTCTTTGATCTTCCATATTGGTGTAATCTTGATATTAGACATAGTCTTCATATGATGCATACAGAGAAAAACGTTTGTGATAGCCTTATTGGTACTTTTTTGCACATACCAGGAAAAACCAAGGACGGAATCAATGCGAGAATAGACTTGGCTGAAATAGGAATAAGAGAACGGTTACATCCGCAACTAAAAGAGGATGGTAAGAGGGTTTATTTAGAGCGAGCGATACACACATTGTCAAAAGCAAAGAAAACTAGCTTATGCCGATGTTTGCATAACATTAAGGTGCCACAGGGTTATTCATCTAATATGAAAAAGCTTGTCTCGATGGATGATTTAAAGTTAGTTGGGATGAAATCTTATGATTACCATGTATTGATGCAACAACTATTACTAGTGGCTATTTGAGGTATCATGAAAGATGATGTGAAAAACACGATAACTAAACTATGTATTTTTTTCAATGCTATCTGTAGCAAAGTTATTGACACTGAAAAGTTAGATGAATTGGAAAAAGAGGGGTATGTTATTTTGTGTCAACTAGAAATGTATTTTCCTCCAGTATTTTTTGATATCATGGTACATTTGATAGTGCATTTAGTGAGAGAGGTAAGGCTCGTGGTCCTATATATCTAAGATGGATGTATCCATTTGAGAGATTCATGAAAGTCTTAAAGGGTTATTTTAAGAACCCTTATCGACCTGAGGCATCAATTGTTAAAAGATATGTAGCTGAAGAGGCCATAGACTTTTTGTAAAGGATATCTATCTACAGTGGAAGCATAAGCTCAACATGATGATAGGATAGGTAAGGGAACTCGAGGGCTTAAAGTGAAGAGCATTGTCCATGAAGAACTGTTTCAAGCACACTTATACATTTTAAATAATATGAAAGAAGTTCAATTGTACTTAGATAACCATAAGCAGTTTTTAAAGGATAAGTATCCAAAGAAAAATTATAGACAGATAGCTAGTGAGCATAACAAGTCATTTATTGTGTGGTTCAAGGAATAGGTTTGGAGGGAGACAAATGTTTTTGACACAATAAAATGGTTAGCTTGGGGGCCTCAATTTGATGTCACTAGTTAGAGTGGATATGATATAAATAGGTATTCCTTCTATATAAAAGCTTAAGATGAGAAAAGTATTGTGCAAAACAGTGGGGTAATGGTAGTTACTGAAGCAATGCATTTCTCTTGTGCCGAAGATAAAAACCCTAAATTGGCATCCATGGCCTATTATGGTGTTATTAAGGAGATATGGGATGTAAGTTACACTAATTTCAAAGTTCCTATCTTCAAGTGTAAGTGAGTCAACAATAATGGTGTTCAAATAGATCAAAAATTTGGATTTATGTTAATTGATCTTCATAGGGTTGGTTATATAGATAAACCATTTATTTTAGCAAGTCAAGCAAAATAAGTATTTTATGTCACTGATCCTATAAATACCAAATCGTCAATTATGCTTCAAGGTAAAAAAAAACAAAAAGACAGTGATCCAACCTTTAACATTGATGAGACATCACCTTTCACTACAAATCTACCTCCATCGAATGAAATAGAATTTGGTAGATAATGACGAATATGCTGTTAGGAATGATCACTGTCAACGAATATGGGAAAATACATAATGTAAGACCCTAACGGAAAAGTTATGCACTATAATAGAATTTTGTTTTTCTTATTTGTTAATTTTTTTATTGATTTCATTACAGTTGACTCGCTTGTTCACTCTGGTTTACTAACAGGACATTGAGGATGATGATAGAAACATGGATGATTTTGGTGAAGATCACGTGAACGATGAACCTATTAGAAAAAAGGGTAGAGGCACCACAAGAATGCCAAAGCTAGCAGTACGTCATGGAAAACTCTGAGGAAGCATATGGATTTTGATGATCATATGAATCTAGTTGGTCCAGAAGCAGATAGGTTCTTAAGCTACGTAGGCCTTCTAGGTCGGAACAAAGTGAGCATTCTGTATTCTAATTGGAAAGAAGTACCAGATAAAACGAAGAATGCGATTTGGCAAGATATGTTGGTATGTAACTTCATAAACTTCTTATACTTTTTAATAATATTTCTTACTATTAAATATTCTAATTTCATTTATTACATATGAACTTCACAGCAAACCTATGATATCCCTTACACGGAGGAGATGAGAAAACAGTGGCTAGACCAAGTACATGAGCTATAGAAAGATTTTAAGACAATTCTCACTCGTACTTACATTCGAGGGCCTAAAAAGGATGAAAACCCATGTGATTTTTACTCATTTCTTGATGAAGACACTTGGAGAAATTTTATGGCGTCACGTCTAGATCCTGAATTTTAGGTAAACTTCTACTTAGTGAATATGACCATATAAACTAGTTTTATTTCATTGAACTAACTTCATTTTTGTTTGTTTTCTATGGAAATTAAGTGCTCGAAATAAAGAAAAACAATCGAAAAAATTTGTACCAACATTATATGTCTCATGGCAGTTACAGAAAGGCACAACAAGAGATTATGGAAACTAATTTGCAAAAAATGCAAGAAGCTGTAAAGTTAGACCCCAGCATTGTTGTTCAAGCCCCCTTTCCTCCTTCTCGACATAGAACGTGGAAGCATGCAAGGATGAAGAAGGTGAATATATCAATCAGACTGTTGTTGACATTGCTTAAAAAATTGTAAGTACTTGAATTAAAACAATCTAAATTAAAATAGTGTCCACATGCTGTTGACTTATCATTTATTGCTTGTACGTTATAGGATGCACTTGAAGAGCAGAGCAGTCAAGGTTCTTTTACTCCAAGTGGAAAGATGGATATCCTGACAGCTGCAATTAGGAAGTTAGACCATCCTAGTTGAGTGAGAGGGTTATCAAAGACAGTTAGTTTAACCCAATTTTTTGGTTCCGGTTCACAAAGCTCTACAGGAAGAAGTGTCCCAAGTACTAAGCTGATGGACAAAATTTGAGCAGAAGTTCGTCAAGAGATTATGACAAGTGATGAGGTTCGTCAATTCTTTAAAAATGAGTTTATGTTTGACATTCAAGAGGAGATGCGGTCTTTAGTCTCCAACGTGCAAATTGGGCAATTTCAAAATGAGTTTATCTCCGATATTCATATTCACTTAGATTTTATAGTGTCACCGACAACGAAGAAGTGCAGAGTGCAGATATTATATTATCCATTTCATATATGAAATTATTGAGTCTAAATGTATTCAAAATTTTGAGATGGTAATAATTCATTTAATTATGATTATTTGCTTTTTTCTATTGAATTTTTTTTTTAATTCTCTTATTTTGATGAATTCAATTTTCTTATTTATAACTTATAGATCTTTGATGATGACAACTGTTATAATGATAAAGAGATTGATGCTATCCAAGATCATTTGGCAGGACAATTTCTTCAAGAGTTTTACTCTCAAAATGATACATGAGGTTGGCTTGGATGGTACTGAAGTGTCTAGGATTATTTTGATTGTTAAAACATATTAGAATGTTATTAGGATTGTGTATATATTCTTTTTCTATGGAATGGATCTAAATTTGGTGTTATGTATTGATGTTATTAGGATTGTGAATTATGGAATGGATCTCAATCTGTTGAATTATTGTGTATTGATGTTATTAGGATTGTGGATTATGGAAAAGATCTAAATCTATTGAATTGGCTGTACTTTATTTTTTGCAAATCTTTCAGGGTTTTTTGTAAAAAAAATTCGGGCAATTTCACATTTGTGAGGATCAGCTACGAACAAAAAGCGAGGGTCCCTCTTGTAGGGATGAGATGTCTGAATGGCACGCTACAGACATAGCAACTAGTAAGAGCTTGCACTCCTTGTATTGAAATGCCAGGCATTATGCATGTTAAAGTATGCTCATACTAAAAAGTAAAGTAGAGGAAAGAGAAGTTGCATAAGTCCTCTCTCTATACCGTTCTAAAATAGTAAGAGACGATAAGAGCAGCTGGAGGAGTAAGAGAACTCCTAAGACAGATTGGCTTAGGCACTTAAAGAGACAAATAAATGGCCTAGGAATTGACATGAGACCTAAGACAATGATATTGGGTTTTGGAATAGTTTTGGGGAATTATCAATTAGGTGACCAACTGAGTGGAGGTGACTTTACTTAGTCCTATGGTCTAAAGTCTCCCAAGATCTTAATATAGCTCAGACTAATGATAGTATTCCAAGGTTATAGTGGATCCTAAAGAGGCTTGTGGTATAGCACAGTAGCTCTCGAGGTCATAGTAGACTGAGCCTAAAGGAAGTGGCTAAGCTATGAAAGTAAAAGTGTGGTACCTCATTGGGAAGATAAGGACCAGGGATGAGTTGGAGATATGGTAACCTCCTTCAGTTGTAAACTAATACTGAGAGAGTACCCAGGACTTCCTTCTAGATAACCTTATCATTGATTAGGTTGGGCTCACTTTCCTTTCAAAAACAAAGGAAAGCCAAAGTTAGAAGAATTAGAGCTTTAAGACCTGAACAAGAGACATTCAGGCTAGCTCTAGATATAGGAAGAACCCCTTGTAATACAGAAATAGACTGAGTATTGACAGGTAGATCCTTAAGATGAGGCTTGAATCAAGAATATAAGCTAAAAAGACCCAACCAAAGATAGAACAAGAAGCGTCTATGACAGCAAAGTACTAGAGTTAAGCCTATCAATATCAATGCCTCAAATTCCCGTTAGCACTTTCAGTTAAGCGTGCTCGGGCAAGAGTAGCCCGATGATAGATATCCTCTAGGAAGTAAGGTAAGAGAGCACTAAAGTTAGAAATGTTAGCCATTTTTGGCAAGAATGTGCTAAGTACAGCAGAAATGGAAGGTAAAGTTATGAAAATTGTTAGGTTATTTAGTGTTCCGAGCAGTATTGTTTCAGACTGAGACCTAAGATTTATTTTGGAGTTTTAGAGATCCTTACAGAAAGAAATGGACACTACTCTTAGATTCAGTATAGCCTACCATCCATAGACAGATGGGCAGACAGAAAGAACAATTCAGACATTAGAGGATATGCTACATGCTTGTGTACTGGATTACAGTGGTAATTGGGATACATACTTACTGCTAGCCAAATTCGCCTATAACAATAGTTTCCATTCAAGTATTCGAATAGTACCATACGAAGCACTCTATGGGAGGAAGTATAGATCTCCCTTGTTGTTATACCTTACTATCGGATCGATTTAGGGTTCAATGAAAACCATTTTAGACCACATTGGATAGTCTTAGGCTCAATTTTTACACAAAAACGCTGATTTTTGGATTTTTACTGTTCATTTGGTAAAAATCTAGTTTTCTGGTTCAACTTCAAAAAATCATAACTTAATCTAGAAAAATCAAAATGGAGTGGTTTAAAATTATTTAAAAATCTCTTTGAATTCTATTTCAAGGAAAAATAAACTTGTGAACCAATTCTATTTGAGAAAGTGTCAGGCTTTTGTGGAAGTCACCACTGTCCTTTTGGTAAAAAAAATTTTTTCCAAATTCTGGATCTTAAATTTGAAAAATCATTATAAATCGTGTAGTTAGCCATTTTTAACATGTTACCTATCAGATTGAAGCTTAGGATGTGATCTATAATTATACCAAATTTTGTGACTTAATAAGTTCGGCAACCTAGTCAAAACGTCACTCCAATTCTCAAGAAAGCTTCTTAACCACAATATGCATATGATAAGAACGCCTATGAACAACAAAATTCATGTTACAATTAAAATCCAATGTGTGAAGTTCAAGACATCTTAAAAACAACAAGTCTTCAGGAATAACAAGATTGAGGTCATCAGAATGTGTTTCAATATTGTTTGAATGAAATGAGAATCCATCATATGGCTCTTTAGGAATCAAATCGACTACCTACAACACACTAGAATCACAAGGCAAATAATGATTAAGATGGTTAGTAATTAAAGAAATATCCTTGCAATCACTCTTAATCTCTTTTTTCTCAAAATTCTTTTCATTTTTCTTTTCACTCAAATCAACACTCTCATTTTTCCTCTCATTATCATGACAATATTGAGATACTTCACTTGTTTCTTTACTCAAGCTCTCTTCTTTTTCACAATTATCCACAACATTGGAGTCAATGCCATTTGAATTGTATGTGGAGATGACATCTTTCCCTTGATCATTCTTCTTTGAAGAGGAGCATTGTCTTTTCTTGAGTTCTTTTTCATGCTTGTTAAGTAGAGGAACCAAATCTTCAATCTCCATGAAACTGCACATTTCTACAACACAGGCTAACCTAGGATTAAGCCCACATATAAAATGATCCATAACGGCTTCTGGAGTCTCTTTCACACCAAATCTAATCATAGCTAACTCTATCTTGTTGTAATAATTCTCAACATTTAAGGAGCCTTGTTTCTACTCCTGCAACCTTCTATATAAATCTCTTTTAATCTTAGAGTTGCACTTAGACTTCAACCGGTCTACTTCAGCATTTAGTTGCTGAACTTCTTTTAGGAAAGATTTGAGATCTTCCCCAAGCTCTTTATGACCACACATTTTCTTCTGTGCTTGAAAGAATAGAAACAAAGAGAAAATAGACCTTACCACTCTCTACTCACATGTATCACTCAAAATAATTTACGCCACTCTTGTTTCACTTAAATTTGGCTTTTAAATTGATGTATAACACTCTTGCCTTTTACCAGTCAAACTTGCCTCCTATAAGATTTTTGGTTGAAACTTAACAAAATCAAGAAACAATGTTAGTTTGTGGTTATCTTTACAACTAGAATTGGTAAGAAACTATGACAGAAAAGAAAGGAATATGGGATGAAAGTGGGGATAAAGAACAATGTCAGATAGAAGTATATGATTGAAAAAAAAATATGGATAGGGATAGGAAAAGGGGGAAAACGTACAGAAAATTATAGACACAAATATGGGTGCAGACAGAAAGGAAAGTAGGAACAAAGTGTTTAGAAAAGTGAGTACCTTGTAAGAAAAGAATTTAAATTAGGCAAGTAGTATGAAAAGGAAGGATAGGAAACAAAAGAAAGAAGGAAACTTGAAGAAAGAGAATAGAAAAGTAGTATGAAAAAGGAAAGAAATTCAAAATAGGAAACAGAGCTCTGATGCCACTTGATATGAGGGGAACGTATGGATCGGCTAGAATCAAGTAACGAAAGCACGGTTGATCTAGGTAGGACCTTAAGAGAACCTGTCTCTTACAACCCTAGCCATGAAGAGACCACAAGGTTGATCAATCCCTTGATAATGTCGAGTATTCTCACGAGAATACAAGAATAGAAGCAAAGCTCACACGGAAAGAAATAAACTCAATTCTCATTCATCTAAATCTTAATTTTAAGTACAAAAACATAGCCTATATATAGGCAACCATAGAACACTCTAGAATCAGCATCTTAAGACATAAATGCTAAGGATAACGCCTCATTAATGATTATTTGACTATGGGAGGCATCATTTCTTACATAGAAATAAAAGGAAATAACTTAAACTTCAAGAACAAATCTGCTATTTGAAAATAGGAAATTGTAAAATAGGAAACTAATTAAAACAAACAGAATCCTAATTAATATCAATAATATCACTCTTGATGCTTCTTGAATCTTCTTGAACCTTCCAAATGGATCTTCATTGCTATTCACGTCCAAAAGCATAAATAGGCCTTTTAGACATCCATTTGTGCTTGAATGTGGTTGAATCACATTCTGGAATTCCTATTGTCCATAGCACAATGCATTTGGGCCCCAATTTAAAAGATTATAGCTCCAATAGACTCTTTTATGCATATATAATTGTGGTGGGCCTTCAACAACATGAAAATTGGCTTCAAATGCTCCTTTTGGTCTCTTAGAATGTGCTCCTATCTTTCTCAAATTCCAAATGCTCATACTCTGATGACTTATATACCATGGTGGTTTTTAGGGCGGCCTTCCATATGCCACATTAAGCTCCGTATGTATCCATGTCATCATCCAAGCACGTGAGTATTCTTGAGCTATAAATCCCTTGAACACTCTAGATGGCTTCTTGGGCTTCTAACTGAAGGAGTGCTATTTGGGCTTCATGACCTCCATATTCAATACCTCCGGGTATGCTATCACCTTGGATCATCTCTGGAGACTTCTGGGCTTCTTCCCCTGTGAGGGCAAACACTCAGCCCTGGGTTCATGGTCGTGCCTTTTTCAGTGTTCTACGGGCATCCTCTTGAGAAATGTCCAAGTTTGCCACATGCGTAACGAACATTTTGTCTAGCCATGCACGGCCTGTCACCGTGATTCTTGCCACACTTTACACATTCTTTGCCCTTCTATGACTTGCCACATTTCTTGTTCTTGTGGTTGTCCTATGGTCACTTTCTCTTCTTACTCATATTAGAAGAGGTGCCACCTTGACCTCCCTGGCCTTCCTTCTCTACTCTGGGAGTAGGCTTGCCTATCAGGTGATGGTTCAAACTGTTTTTTATGATTCGGTAGGCCTCAACTGCCTTGTTGAACTGTTCAAATTGTCTAGGAACAATTATCTCCCTCAAGGACTGCTTCAATCCTCGAACCATCTTTTCCGTCATCTACTTCTTATCATCTAGGTAACAGAGATAGCTTGAGTGGTAAGAGAGATGAATGAACTTAGCCAAGTACTCGTTGAATGGTTTGTCATCTCTCTACCTTAGAGTTAGAAATTCTTCTTCCCTTTCATCTCTTACTAATCTTAGAAAATATTTTTCATAAAATTTCTCCAGGAACACTTCCCATATCAACCTCGTGTTCCAAGTACCCAAAAGAAGTTCAGTATTCTACCAGCGATCAGCATCTTTCTCTAACTTGTAAATTGTCATCTGGGCTTTCTGCCCCATTGGGCAGTCTAATACTTTAAAGATTTTCTCTAGGCAGTTAATCCAGTCTTTCGCCACTTGGACATCAAATGCTCCGTTGACTGACGGCAGGTTGTATTTGTAGAAGCAAGTCACCTACTGTCGGATACTGTCAGGGTCTACTACTAGCATTACCAGTCTAGGCAATTGTTCTAATGCTTGTGTTGCAGAGGTTTCTTCCTCTAGTTGCCTCCTGTCGAGGTTAGCCATTGCCGCTGCTACGGCTGTAGCTATTGCGGCATCCCTTTCTTGTTCCTAGCAAGTTTATGCCGCCCTCATATCCTTACATCTTGAGTTGGGGTTCTCTCTGGTGAAAGGTTTCATTGAGTTCTAATCATTGTGTTTAACTAATCAGCTAGCATAACAAAGGAACAAGAAGTAAACATCATGCTTGGATTTTATTTAACAAAATAGGAATACATCATTCAATGTTTGAGCATCAGCCATCAGCAATACAGTTCAAAACATACATACACCAAGCAATGTCAGCCTAACCTACTATGGTTAGTTGTACCAAAATACATCCTATGTTAGTGATAGGAGGGTCCTAGTCATCTAGAGAAAACGAGCAATAACAAAGCCCTCGAGGTTTTAGATCCAATACTCCACATCATCCCCAAGTATGTAGTTCAGGCAGACAATCTCGTGTCCAGAAAGGGGTGTCAAGTAGGACCTCTACCATCTCTCTTAGCCAATCAAAAGGTTCCAAGTAAGGGTTCCTTAGTCTGTGGGCTTGGTATAGCTCTCTCATGCCCTGGAGGTAATCTAGGTGTACTCTTAGGTTTACGTCCACATTCTTCCTAATGTGACGTCCTAGAAACCTTAGTCTGTCACTCAACTAACCCATACTACGGATCTCATGACTAGGCAAAGCTAGGGCAAGTATGACTGGTAATACAGGTGCCACAGGTGTTACAGGGGCTGGGGGTATAACTAGTCCGGTACTGGGTCCGAGAATGGTGCTTGGATGCATATCTGGGATAACAGGCTATCTGATAGACTGAATATAAAGGCTAAGGTCCAATGGTTCTTGGTACAAGCCAGTTATGGGATCTACCAGGTCATCGGGTCCAGGAAGGTATAATAGCTGTTTCGTAGAAATCCCTAGCAGCTTAGGATAGTGCTCGACGTAATCATTAGAGCTCACTAACGAATGGCCTAGGCTATCGTCTCCCATAGTCCATTCCACTAGATCCTCCTCTTCAGTAAGATCAATTATGTTAATGTCCCAATCGTTGACTGACAACTCAGATCTATGATCCTAATCCATTGTGTTTTCCATCTCGATTCCTGTAAAAACTAGTCAGTTCCTCATCAACTAATCCTAATATCTAATGAATAAACTTAAGCAAAGCGTTCTATCCTATGTCAAAACCTCTACTCTGATACCAAAAATGTTACACCTTACTATTGGATCGACTTAGGGTTCAATCAAAATCATTTTAGACCACATTGGATGGTCTTAGGCTCAATTTAAAAAAAAAACGCTGATTTTCAGATTTTTACTATTCATTTGGTAAAAATCTAGTTTTCTAGTCCAACTTCAAAAAATCATAACTTAATCTAAGAAAATCAAAATAGAGTGGTTCAAAATTATGTGAAAAGCTCTTTGAATGCTCTTTTATAAAAAA
Source organism: Neltuma alba (assembly GCF_004799145.2). Lineage (NCBI taxonomy): Eukaryota > Viridiplantae > Streptophyta > Magnoliopsida > Fabales > Fabaceae > Neltuma > Neltuma alba. Next base: position 48,341 of record NW_021632693.1, on the reverse strand, counting down.
AATAAACTTGTGAGCCAATTCTATTTGAGAAAGTGTCAGGTTTTTGTAGAAGTTACTACTATCCTTTTGGTAAAAATTCCTTTTTCCAGATTTTGGATCTTAACTTTGAAAAATCATTATAAATCGTGTAGTTGGCCATTTTTAACATGTTACCTATCAAATTGAAGCTTATGAGGTGATCTATAATCATACCAAATTTTGTGATTTTAAACGTTTGTTCAAGTTGGGGTTTTGTTAAGGTTACAGCACTAAACAACAAAATAATTACATAACCAAAAGCCAATGAAATTTTTTTATGATTTGGCACCATAATTAACCTTGAATCTGCAGCTTGCCCTTTGATGATTTAGCTCCTAAAAGGTTAGATTTTATTTGGAAGGAATGAGATTTCAATGAAATGCCAATAGCAAAATTAACCAACTATATCATCACCAAGCATCATTATTATGCATAACCATATTAGCTACTATTAGTGAACTAGCATTCTCATAATTTGGCAACCTCAATCATGCAAAGGCCAAAGCAATAAAATGCAAAGAGCAGCCATATCACAGTTAGCAAAGCTCATCCACATAATAGCAATTAATCATGCAATAATCAATAATGCAAAGTTAATATTAGTAGTTAGGTTAAACTTTGCTACCTTGCTCCAAAGACTTGAGCTTTCTTTGTTTTTCTTCCTTCCCTTCGCAAATGTCAAACCCTAACATGATAAACCAAAAAATGGGCAGCAAGATCATCAACCATTCCATATAAAAATTAACAACATAACTCAAGTAATTCTTAAACCCTCTTAAAGCTTCCATCTTTGTTCTTGAATTTTTAGAGTTTGTGTTATTTAACCCTAAAAATTCCCTCTTGACTCATTCCTACATAGTTTTTCATGTAGATTCTAAATATATGCTTGGATTTAAGAAAATAAAACTTCTTCTAGTTTTGAACTGACCAAACCAATAGGGTTTATTATCCAAAAATTACAACTTTGATTCTAATGCTTCCAACACTTGTTCTTTAGGTTTATCCTACACCATTTTCCATTTTGAACACAAAAGAAGCATCAAAACAAAGAAAAACACATCCCAGGGTCTAGTTCTTGCCTTGGTTGAATTGGTCCTCATGAAACACAACAAAGAAATCACTTCGAAAACAACCTACAATCACTTGAAACCACTTGGAAAAACCATACTTTGAAGTGTTCTAACAAGTTTTAGCAACCAAAATCCCTCCTATCCACTATCATCATTTTGGACGACACAAGAAAAGGAGAGAACTAGAAATTTTAACTATACAACTCAAGCAAACAAGGCAAGGAACAACTTAGAACCAAAAACTAACCTTAAACCTTGGATGGATGGTCAAAGTTAATGGCTTTTCCCTTGATTCCTCTTGAAACTCTCTCTTTTCCCTCTTGCTCTCACTTTGGCCAAACTAATGGTCAAAAAAATAGGAGAGAAGAGCCCTCTTAATGAGAAAAATATCCCAACTACCATCATTAATGAAAATCTAAGCGTCGTTACCCCCTTTAATCTTGCATTCTCTTTCTTGATTAACTAAATCCAATTGAAATTAATGATCAAAAGTCAAAATCCTCTCCATTTAAGGTGTTACACTTGGCAAATTCAAATCCTTTCTATTAGGGGCTTGACACATATGAGCCATTTGAAGTACAAGACTCTAGTCTTCACTTTATCAGTGTACTTTGACTTCAAGTTTAATTTCTTTTCTATAATTATAGTACTCTAGCCTCTGTAATTATTTTCTGTTAGATCCATAATTTATTCTCCACATTTTTATCTTTCCAAAATACCCTCTTTGTCTCAAAATTAAATTCCCAATAACTAAATAAAAAGAAAAGCTAATTTCCTTCTCTTTAATGATTTTTCCACTTTTCAAAGGAATTAGGAAAAATCTTGGATATTTGAGGGTCTCCTTTTAATTCCATAATCTCTTATAATTCCTTAGGGTACCATAGGAATTTTCTTAGAATTTTATTCTCCTTAAAATATTTATTTGAAATTTTTCAAATAAAATCTCTTAAATTAGCCTAAATTACCCTTAAATTCTTTTGTAATTTTTCTAAGGGTAATTTGGTCATAAAAATAATTATATAATCTTATATAATTTTCAAAGGATATTATCCTTATTTTTTCTTAATTTTCTAAGGTTTGGAAATATTTTTTCATAATCATTTTTGACCAATTTTTCTTAATTAGTCAAATTTTCATAATTGACTTAGAAAATCATAATAGTTATTTTCCACCAAAATTCTTCTATTTCTCCTTATTATTTTTAGCCCTTAATTATTTAGGAATATTCCTTATTTCTAATTACCCTATTGCCGAATGTGACACTTGTGCTAGACAGAGCTCAATAAAAGAAGTATTTATGGTCCTGATATAACAGACCAAACTTCCCAACAGATAAAAGCTATTCAGTAAAGACTCCTAACGGCTCAAAGTAGACAGAAAAGCTTGCAGATACTAGAAGGTGATCATGTTTTCTATAAAGTGTCGCTAATGACAGAAGTCGGTCGATCCCTAAAGACTAAGAAATCGAGTCTGAAGTATGTTGGACCGTTTCATATTTTGTCCAAGACCAGACCGGTAGCTTATGAGTTGGCCCTTCTCCCGAATTTGAGTCAAATTCATGATGTCTTCTATGTCTTCCAATTAAAGAAGTACCATCCAAACCCAACACTTGTCATAAGTTACGATGACATTGTGCTCTGAGACAACTTATCTTTCAAGGTCGGACCTGAGTGAATCATTGATCAAAAGCTTAAATAACTAAGGAATAAGTAGATTCTGTAACATCCCAAATTTTGGCTCATAGATACAAGTAATAGCACAAGGAAAGGATGATTACTAAGTCCAATGCAACGAAAGTCCTGGAGATCCCTTGGAAGGAAAAAGAGATTTTCCAAGGGCAAATGTGTAAAACAATAGTGTTCAAAGACTAAAGAATGATGAACTGGAAGCGACTAAGGGCCAAAGGTTATGCCAGAAACTTGCAAGAGATAGTTCCGAAGGTTAGGCCTAAGGAGGGACCAAATTGCAAAGAAAAGATTCCTAGGCCAAGTAGGGACCTAATTGTAAATAGTAAAAGTTCTGGTCAGCCAATGCTCAGAGTTAGCAAAAAGGGCCCAAATGACTTAGAAAAATTCTAGAACAATGGGAATAGGATCCCAGAGCCGATATAAGGCTAGAAATGATAGAAATGCCCTGAAGTCATTCCAGGGTTTTGAGCAATTTGAGATAGTAACTTAAATTGAATTATTTAAGATATGAGATGGCCTCAAATAATCAAGAAAAACTGTGGAACAGTAGTTGAGGAATTTATACAGATTGTAAAATTAATTCCGTCCCCAGAAAATGATGAGGTTAGCTTTAATTAAATTTAAAGCCTATTTACACCCTATCCGGTGGAAAGTCAAAATAGCCATCTAAGGTTTGACTTTTAGCTTAAGAAAAATTAGAGAAAATCCCCATGATGGAAGGGAAAGAATGAAACTCAGAGACAGATCGACAGAGTTATGAGCCAGTAGAAAAGAATTCGGCAAAACCAACTCTAATTAAATATTATTTAATTAATTACGTCACTGAGGAGAGAGGGATGGTATATTACTTTCTCTATAAGTATACCACGAGGAGATTAAGTTAAGAGTCAACTGAATATACATTGGCAATGCTCAGAAACCCAAAAGAGAGCCGGTCCGACAATATCGGGTCCCTTAAGGGTCAAAATGGTAAATTTATGAAAAATTCTTAAAAATTCCCTAAAAATGGACAAAGGGTAAATTAGGGGTTTTTGAGTCATATATGGTCTTTTTGGAGTGAAAATAGTCTAAAATAAATTATTGCGACATTTCCCAAAAATAGTGATTTTTGAAGAAAATAGTGAAAATTGAGGAAATATAATTATTTTAATTATATAAGGGCCTCAATAATTCAAGGAAAAAATATGGGTAAGTTCCTTGGGAATATATGTGAATTTCTAAAATTTCTTCCAAGTATTGAAAATGAAGGAAATAATTTATGGGGAATTTACTTCTGAAATTCTATCGGTAAAAGCCCGATTTCGGAGAAAAATGTGAAATAAATAGTTAGAGGTTATGAAAAATCCCCAAACTTTCCAGATCATACTTTTATATTAAATTTGGATTTTTCATGGAAAGAAATGAATTTTTAGAGGCCCTAAGCTATTTTTTCCTAATAAAGGCCTAAAAGGAGAAAATCGGATAAAGGATTACGGTTGGGACTGAACTAGATTAATCCATTGCTTCCTAACCAGAATTGGGGCACTTAGTTAGCCCAAAGAATCAGAGGATTTCGTGCTCCCTAAGCCCATGCACATGGTCAAGTTGGTTGGATAAGGTTTAATCATGACTTTGCAAAACATCTCAAGTAAGCTTGTGAGATAAGCTTGCACATGTGGCTGATTTTTTCCCTTCCACTTGGTCCGAAATTTTGAAGATATTTTGGGCAGGAAAATGCTGATTAATAGGAGAGAGAGAAGGCAGCACATGTGGCAAATTTCTTGGAGAAGAAACAAAGATCAATGGCTAGGATTAAATCGGAACCGACGGCCAAGATTTGTTTTAGCTTTCTATAAATACCCCTCCCCACCCCTCCATTTCGTCCAAACACCTTCAACCCATGGGGAAGCTCTTGCAAAATGGTGTCTAGATAGAGAAAGAAGAGGGAAAAAGAAAGGCCAAGTGATCCCAAGCCAGATCAAGCTCTAAAACAAGGTATGTGTGCCATTTTTGATGTAGTTTCTACCTCCCTTGTTATTGTGAGCTGGTGGTTGATTTGATTGGATTTTTGATGATTGAAATCCTATGGGGAGGTGCTGCATGAAATTTATTGAAATAAGAGAAGATGATATGGATGTTAAAAGCATGTTTAAAGGCTTGGAAACAACAAGAATCAAGTATGTTCAAGAAAGAATCAAGTAGAGATAAGTTGATAACTTGATTCTAATAATCATTTTGCATCATGTATTGATGTGTTTAGGATCTTGGAACATCCAAGAAGATGTTTAATGGTGTTGACCGAAAATCCATAGGGTTGGAAAGACAAGGGAATCAAAGGAAAAGCAAGAGAAAAGCTATGTTACAAGGTAGTAAACTTACCTATGTTGTCTGCTTGATATGTATCCTTGCATGATGTGGTCGTGTTGCCATGATGTGACTAAGCTATGATGAAATGTTTGTAAAGTTATATTTGCAAGTTTATGTTATGTTTTGCCTTGGCAATATGTTATGAAAGCATGAAATGCTTTAGCTTACTTTCCATGGCATTAATGTGTTAATGTTATAACATGTCATGCATGTGCATTATGTCTTGCATGCTTATGGATAGTGTTTGCTATTGAGATTCTCCCGAATCTCACCCCTCCCTAACCAACCATTTAGGTCAATCAATGGTGGACAATAATGGCACGAGAGGCAAGGAGAAGAAAGTGGAGAATTATTGACATTAATGAATGATGTTATTATTTAATGTGTAATTCTCCTATTATGTAATTTATGTTATAGATGCCAATGATGCCATGTATTTAATTACAATGTTTATGGGAGGAATAGAAATGCATGAGGATGATTGGGAAAGCATAAACCCAATCTACATATGCCAAAGAAATAGAAAGAATTAAAGTAAAAAGAGGTTAACGAATAAAACGTAGGTCATGGAACAGTGAGTTTATAGCTCTAGTTTGACCTATCAAATGAATGAGTTAAGCCACAAAATTTGGCAGATTGATAGTACACATCCCAAGCTTTAAAATGAGAGGTAGATCGCCTCAATTGGATGTGTACACAAAGAGATACGATTTTTATGGAATTAGTTATGAATTTTTGAGATTGGGCCTATAATCTGGAATTTGAACAGTGAATAGTAACCCGAATAATTATGTTAAAATTTTAATCCACGGGCTTGTGTCGTGTTCTGCTTGAACCATAACACTTCCAAACACATATTCTAAGGGGTTAAAGGTAGGATGTTTCAGATTCCACTGGTCAAAGTAGTCTGAAAAGGTCTTTCTCCTGAAGAAGCTACTTGGGAGATGGAGACTGAAATGAAGGGAAAGTATCTTGAGTGTTTCTGTTAAGGTAGGCTTTAAATTTCTAAAATGAAATTTATTTAGGGGGGAGAAATGTCACATCTAGTAATACGGTATTTAGGAATAAGGATATTTCTAAACATTTAAGGGCCAAAAAGGATAAGAAAAAATAGAAGAATTATGGTGGAAAATAATTGGTATGATTTTTCAAGTCAATTATGTAAAGTTTGACTAATTAAGAAAAAATTATTCAAAAACAATTATGAAAAAATATTTCCAAGCCACAGAAAATTAAGAAAAAATAAGAATAATATTCCTTGAGAATTATATGAGGTTATATAATTGGTTTTATGATCAAATTACCCTTAAAAAAGTTACAAAGGAATTTAATGGCGATTTAGGCTACTTTGAGGCCTTTTATTTGGAAAATTCCAAGTAAATGTTTAGAAGGAGAATAAAATTTCAAGAAAATTCTTATGATGTTCTAAGAAATTATAAAAGATTATGGGATCAAAAGGAGACCCTCAAATATCCAAGATTTTTTCTAATTCTTTTGACAAGTGAAAAAATCAATAATGAGAAGCAAAATAGTTTTTCTTTTTATTTAATTAATAGGAAATTGAGTTTGAGATAAAGAGGACATTTTGGGAAGAGAAAAATGAAAAGATTAAATTATGGATTTTACAAAAAATAATTACAAAGGCCACAGTACTATAATTATAGAAAGAAAATTAAACCCGGAATAAAAGTGCATCGATAAAGTGAAGACTAGAGTCTTACACTTTACTTGGCCCACAATTTGCCACTTGTCAAACCCCCAATGGAGAAGATTTTGACTTTTGGACATTAATTTCATTTTGCATTAAATTAATTAAGAGAGAGATTCAACACTAATTAGAGAGGTGACACATGGCATATCATTAAATGTGGTGGTTGGGATATTTTAAGAATTAAAGAGAACTCTTCCTCCCCTAAATTCGTATTGCATTTCGGCCAAAGTGAAGAAGTGCTCTTGTCATACATGTTCTTGAGTTCAAGCAAGGAGAAAGCAACCATCTTTGATCAAGTAAGCTTGGAGTTAAGATCAGTGGATGATTTTATGATGTTCCTTGCTTGATTCTTTCAAGTTTAATGGTTGAAAATTCTGGTTTCCCCCATTGAAGTATGCTGGCCGAATTAGTTAATGGCTGGGGAAGCGAGTTTTGTTGTTAAACATAGTTAGAACACTTTAAATCATGATAGTTTCAAGTGGTTTGGTGTTGTTTTTGAAAGATCTCTTGGTTGGTTTTCAAAAGGGACTGTTCGGCCAACCACAGATCTTGAAGAAGGAAAATTCTTTTCTTAACTCCAAGTATATATTTGGATTCTACATAAAAAATCATATGGGGTTGAACCAAGAAAGAAATTTTTAAGATTTAAAGAAACAAAGCTCCAAAATCAAAGATTCAAGTTTAAGTGATTAAGGGTTACTTGATTATTGCCTTTGTTTTTGTGTGGTTTGGTTAGTAATGTTGCTGCTCTTTTTATGGACAGTGATTTAGGATTTGATACTTGTGGAGGAGAGGAAGAAGTTCAAGGAATCAAAGTGCTTTTGGATCAAGGTAGTGGGATTTAGTTAGCCACTAATGTTAACTTTACATTGTTTATTATGGCATGGTTGCTTGCTATTGTATGATTGAACTATGATGATTGTGATATGATTGCTCCTTGCATTTTGTTGCCTTGGCTATTGCATATTGAGGTTGCCTATTATAAGAAGATTGGTTCTCCTATGATAGCTAATGTTGAGATGCTTTAATAATGATGCATATTGATGTTATGGTTGATTGTTCTTGCTACTAGAATTTCATTGAAATCTCATCCTCCCAAAATAATCCAACATTTTAGGACCTGAATCATCCAAAGGAAAGCTGCAAATTCATGGATAAATATGGTGGTGAATCATGGAAACAATTATATTTTGGTTATGTATAAGTATGAATGTTGTGACGTTGTAACCTTAAGGAGGCTGTCGATATGGAGCAGCGTTTTGATTAAGCTCCTGAATGAATTTAATTGTGAAATTTGGTATGCTTAAAGAACACGTCTTAAGCTTCAATTTGATAGGTGGCACGTTAAAAGTGGACAACTGTGCTATTTTCGGTGAATTATCAAAGTTAAGGTTCAAAATCTGAAGAAAAAAAAGATTTTTACCAAAATGACAGTGGTGACTTCCACAAAAACCTGACACTTTCTCAAATGAAATTAGTTCACAAGATTATTTTTCCTTGAAAGAGCATTCAAAGAGCTTTTCGTAGAATTTTAAACATTCTATTTTGTTTTTTCAAAGTTGGATCAGAAATCTGGAACTTACCAAATGAACAGTAAAAATCCAAAAGTAATGCCTAAAATGAGGTTTTTGAGCTCAAGGCCATTCAATATGGTTTAAAATGGTTCTAATTGAACTCTAAGTCAATCTAGTAGTAAGGTGTAACATCAAATAATATCCCCTCTACCCAATTAGTTAGATCAAAGGCTGATCCTGCATGGGAGCATTGTGTTCAAGTGCCTAACAAAAACTCAAATGAAAAACCCTGCCTAAGACACATGTATTATGGAAAAGAATTTGGGGGTGGAGGGATACATGGAATGAAACAACACCTAGCTAGAATAAAATGGGATATTATAAGATACAAAAAAGTTTCAAAAGATGTTCTCTTTCGTTTGCAAGAAAATTTGAAAGAAATTGAAGAGAAGAAAGGTAATAAACAAGATACATATAAGGAGGACAATCTACATGGCCCTAGTGTTACATTGTTTAAAGGGGATGCTCCAAATTTGCAAGAGATTCCTCCTTAATAAACTTAAACTCCTACAAATTCATATCAATAAAACATTCAAACCCCAGCTTCAAGATCATCTCAACCTATGAAAAGAAAGGCACCTACACATATAGATAAATTCTTTGCAACAAGGACAACCCTAGGTACATATCTGGGAATAAGAAGTGCATTTATAGGTAAAGAAGCTGTGCATAAATCAAACTTAGTTATCGCTAGATGGTTGTATGATTGTTGTATCCCTATAAATGCTGTGAATTTTCCTTATTTTTAGCCTATGATAAATGCTATGGCAACTATCAGCCCCGGTTATAAAGGGCCATCTGATCATGCTTTCATAACAAAATTGCTACATGATATAAGGGGGAAAAAAAGTTCAATTGTCAGTTGATGAGATTAGAAATTTTTGGACAAAAACTGGTTGTACAATAATGGTTGATGATTAGCAAATCAAAGAAATAGCAATTGATAATTTTTCTTGTATATTGTCCTAAAGGAATTATTTTGATTAAATCTGTTGATAAGTCAGGCATTGTTAAGGATGCTTAAACTTTATGCAACTTATTTCTAGATATGGTTGCATTTGCTATTGTAATTATGACAAGTTAGCGGGTTATAGTTCAATCGGTTAGATCGGTTAGATCGTTCAGTTAAACCGATATTGTAATTATGAAAGAAAAAATATTATATGTATATAATGATATAAACATAATTAATCTAATTTCACAAAAAGTTAATGATTTCACAACATATGTTCCAAAATAAAATGAGGTCATTGAAAGTTAGTTAATAGTTAACCTAATACCACATGACCCATAATAAGTAACAAATTAGCACAATGCACAAAGAAGAATAACTTCATGATTTATCAAATATTGGTGGATCTTGATTTAGCCAGGCATGAGTTTCTTAAAATTGAAAGGAATCTATACTATAACTATCATCATCTTCTTCAAGAAATGATCCCAAAGCAAGATCTCTAGCTCTACTCCTAAAGCTTCCATCCTCAACTTGAAGCTGAACCTCATTGCTTCATTCTTTACAAATATCTATATAAAATAATATGCAACAAACAAAATTATTAAAAGTAGTAATATAAGTTAAAAATATAACACGTCTCTAAAACAAAAAGCATCTAACCTGCTTCATTGATGGGAACTCTTGGTATTAGTAGTGCCGCACCATCATAAATGATGTCTTCTTCTATCTCTACAACATGAAGTATCAAAAGTGGGGGAGAATCAATTTCTTCTATTATCCAATATTTAATCTTATCAATACCTTCATAATCAATTGGATCAAATGCCTTTCTCTTGTCAGTAACTCTATAAAAGCACATGATAATGACAAGTTATTCGCACTCATTAAATTATTTTTTTGATATATATAAACTGAAGCAAAGTGTAAGCTTTAGAAAAATATACTTATTTCTTAGACGGAAATTATAATGAACAAAGACAAGATCATTTAGCCTTTAATGCTCTGACCTATTCCTTTTATTGGAATGTATTATTTCAAAGACACTTCAATTTCTTTCACAACTTGATGAAGATGTAATCTGTCTCAATAATTGAATACCTAACTTTTTAACCTTTGGACAACTACTTATAAAATATCACCACTATTCATCTATCATATTAAATTCAATATATTATCAAATGATACAATCATACATTTATAACATAAGAATTAATAATACTGAAATATCAAGGTATAAAACTTGACCAGGTCATATTGATTCAGCAGATTCAAGAACCGAAGGATGACTAAAGCTACTACTTCTCTCTTAGTATTATGTACCTTCTTGCAAGAACTTGGTCTTATTGGAAGTTATTTCCCTATTTATAACCATAAGATATCTATTCATAATCTCTAGCTTCTGAGAAGAATTAGCTTTGTCATAAAGAAATACAGTATTTAAGACATAAGCAGTAGCCTGAAGATCCTGGCGAAGCTAAGAATCCCATCTTCTCTTGATAATCCTTGTATAAGGCTTGTATAATGATTTTTGGTTCATGATAGTATTCTTGATAGCTTTATTTGCTCTATACACGCCCTCATAATATATCCAAGTGAAAGCCTGTCATCAGAATCAACACTTCTCAGAAGTCGTACAAGTGGTTTTGCAATTTCAACAACAATCTTACAATCATTCCATAATTTGTTATCCGATACTATCATCGTTACATCCTTTGCCTTTTAATCTCCATAATATCTAGACTCTATAAATGCCTTACTAGTTACTAAAGATAAAAATCATGCTTATATTCATGAATACTTTTCAAGGCAATAAAAGTGGTAGCAAATTGTGTTACCCTAGGACAAATAATTTTAGTCCTACCATCTCTTTCTCTTAGCCAAGCTAGCAAAAAAGCATGGTTGCAAATGAATTTTGAAATTGTTGATGCACGTGTGCATAAACCAGTAACAATCTCTATTTTGTCTATGTCTACTCAAATCAAATTTAAGCAATAAGCAGCACAAGGAGAATAATAAATAGAGGGATACCTATCAATTAATAGCTTCCCAGCAGCTTTGTAATTAGTTGCATTATCTATTACTAAGTGAACAACATTGTTTACATTAGTAAAGGCAACTATATCCACAAATAAGTTGCACAAAGTTTGAGCATCCTTAACAATGTCTGATGCATCAACAGATTTAATAAAAATAATTCCTTTAGGACAATATACAAGAAAATTTATCAATTTCCTATTTCTTTGATCTTGCCAACCATTAGCCATTATTATACAACCAGTTTCTACCCATAAATTTCTACACTCATTAGCCGACCATGAAACTTCTTTTTTCATATCTTGCAGTAGTTTTTTTTTCTGAATTAACCGGGGCTAATAACTACAATAGCATCTATCATAGGCTAAAAATAAGGAGAATTCATGGCATTGATAGGGATACAACAATCATACAACTATATAGCCATAACTAAGTCTGCTCTATGCATAGCTTTTTTACCTACAAATGTTTTTCTTATTCCTAGCTGTGCACTTAGGGTTGTCCTTGGTGCAAAGAATTTATATACAAGTACAGGTGCATTTCTTTTCATAGGTTGAGATGATCTTAAAGCTAGAGTTTAATGTTTTGTTGAGATGAATTTGTAGGAGTTTGAGTTTGTCAATGAGGAATCTCTTACAAATTTGGAGCATTTCCTTCAAACGGTGTGACACTAAGGCCATATGAATTGTCCTCCTCATATAAATCTTGTTTCTTACCTTTCTTCTCTCAAATTTCTTTCAAATTTTCTTGCAAATGAAAGTGAGCATCTTCTTAAGCTTTTTTACAACTTATAATGTCCCCAATATCCCCCTTTTATTCTAACAAGGTGTTGTTTCAATCTATGTATCCCTCGACCCCTAAATTCTTTTCCATAATGCATACATCTTAGGTGAGGTTTTCCATTTCAGTTTTTGTTAGGCACTTGAACGTAATACTCCTATAGAAGGTCAACCTTTGATCTAACTGATTTGGTAGAAGGGCTAGTAGTTTATGCTTGTTCGGGTTGAGATGACATTTTTTAATTTACCCATTAATCAAACAATAAACAAGCTAAAAGATATGGGGGAAAAAAAAGTATTTGTCAAGATTTATTTTAAAAATCTTATTGTAACAACTTTCAAAATCAATCAGAGAAGGACAAAAATTCTCCAACTTGCTTTATGACAATCGCGCTTCGAAAGCAAACAAGAAACAAGAATATACCCCACTAGTTTTTATATAAAGAGAAAATTTATTGGTTTTATATAAAGAACTGGTGGCAAAATCATTCCTATACAAAGCAGTATAGTGAAACTTTTGTTTGTATATCTTTGCATTTTAGATCAATTTTTAAGTTTAACACACTTCAGCCAATTAATGGGCAACAAATGTTCATAAGTTAAGTTTAATTTTTGTTAAGCAGAAGAATATATAAAAAGATAATGAAATTGTTATTAATCAACAAGTGAGACAATAAATCCTATAAAGAACGATGAACAAATAAACCCAAAACTCTTAGGGACTCAGAGAACCTATATGTTAACTATTCTTTTCATACTTAAACCACCTAATAAGTCCCTTATATATGAAGTCTTAAAGATGACTAGCTAGCTTATTTTCATCACTCTTTTTATGCAAGTTAGGAAATTGATTAAATAGTGTATCGATAAGTAATTAATAATTGCTATTCAACTATCAAGGACTCATAATGGAGATCCTAACCATGTCAACATTTTTTTATCCTAATAATTAGTCAATGGAACCAAATTCAAATAAATATTCCTCCATAAAAACTAATAGTCTACCGTGCTAAGAAGACCCCTGAGAAAGACTAGATTCAATGGTTACACAATTGAACACAATTAACACTTTATAAGACTTGTAGCAGCATCAGCATTAGCTAAACTTGTCACTAGTTAAACAAAGACTAGTATGGCATTAGATATATGATATCTCTCATAATCAAACAAGAAACAGAGCACAAAGAAAGCTTAGCAAGAAAAAATCTTAACTAGTTTTAGTTTCAAATTTATAGCAAACACCAAGATTCTGACGTTAAGAACACACAAAATAATCTTAACCACAAGAAGAAAGCTTTAGTTTTCAAACAACAGACTCCATATGCGAAGATACTTGAGAGGAACTAAAACAAAGCATAGAGATATAACCAAAAATCACCTCATAAGAGTTCTAAAAAAATATAGAAATAATAACTTGATATAACTACCAATAAGCACATAATCATTTGCGGTACCTATATAGAAACCAAGGGGTTAGACTTTGATGGCTTTAAATCTTTGATCACCTTTGACTTCAAGACTTCAAGCCTCTCTAGTTTTGAATCTTTAGAGGTGTTTGAGGGTGAGGATGATAGACCAGAGCAGACTCAGGTGAAAGACAAAACTATGTATATGTTAGAATGTATGATGGTAGATGATGGCGCACATCGAACAAAGGACAATGGAGCATGGTGTTGCTAGTCGCACACGAAGAAAGACGGCAACAAGGACACTGTGAAGTTGACTACTAAAGGGTTAGGCCAGCATGATCAAAATGTGATTTCTTTATATTTTTTGTTCATTTTTTATTCCATATCTTGTATTATTTTTGCTTTGGGCTTGCCCATTGGGTTGGACTGTGTTCAATTTTTTTTTTTTTTTTTTGTATACAAGGCTTGTTCCAGAACCATCCAGTTTTTCTGGTTCCCAGCCCAATAACAGGTAGCAGCTTACTGACAACTTAATTATGGCCCGAAATGGCTTATACAATGAGACAACTCAATACACTTGATCGAGCAGTTCCCATAGCCGGTTGACAATCTCACCAGTCAGACCGCTTGGTCTGGTTCGACTCTGAAAACCTTGCTTTAATAATTTCTTCCAGTCACACCTACCACTGTTATTAAGAAGGGGAAAAGGGCATCATTCACAAGTGTCAGACTTTACTTTTAGACCACATTTTATCTCAATTGGAACTATTTGGAATCATTTCTTATGGCCTTAAGTTAGAAAAATTTAAACTTTAAAATTTCATAAATTTGGGTTACTATTCATATAACCCTAATAAAGGTCAAATTTTGAAAAATCATAATTAATTTTAGAAAAATCAAAATGAAGTGGTTCCAAGTTCTATCTGAAGCTCTTAATATGATATTTAGAGGAAAAATACTCATTGGTATCCAGAACTCACCAGTTAATCCCAGAATTCATGCAAAGTTAAATCACGTGGTAAATCATCAAATTTGGAGTTTTGTACTAAGAGTTATGCCCTTTCAAAGTTGGGCTAAAATACTGGAAATTCAAAAATTGACCGTATGAACAATATATTTTGTCAAATTTTTTGGTGCTGTTCTAGAAGGAATTGAGTCCAATGAATATTTTTCTTCTATATAACTCTTAGCAAGCTTCGTGTGAAAATTAGAACCACTCTGTTTTGATTTTTCTAGAATTAGTTATGAATTTTCAAAGTTGGCCCAAATTTGGACGAGCAATGTATGAACAGAATTAAATGAAAAATTTTGGAATTGAAATTTTGCACTCGAAAACATTGGGAAATCCACTGCAATAGTTCCAATTGATGTATAATGGGTTATTAAAAGAGGTGTGAGAACGGTCTACTAGGGTTATAGCATCTATGTATACATAATTATACATTACCAAAAGTCAAGTGGTTTTATGGTCTATACACCATATTCATTCCTAAATTTTCTTCTTCTTCTTGGATGGTTCAGTCCCTAAAATATTGAATTATATTTGGAAGAAATGAGATTTTAAATCCCAATAGTAAGAATAATCAACCATAACATCAAACATGCATCATCATTAAGCATTTCAACATTACCTACTATTAGAGAACTAATTCTATCATTATTAGGCAATCTCTAACATGCAATAGCCAAGACGACAAAATGCAAGGAGCAGCCACATCACAATTATCACAGTTCAACCACATAATAGCAATCATCTATGCAATAATAAACAATGCAATGTTAATATTAGTAGTTAATTAAATCTTGCTACCTTGATCCAATTACTTCTTGGCTCTTTGATCTTTTTCCTTTCCTCCACAAATATCAAATCCTAAACATCACATTGCACAAAAAGGGGTAGCCACATTACAATCCAAACCACACAAGATTAAATGAAAAAGCTTAAGTAACCCTTTAACCCTTAATTCTTTGAATTTTAGAACTTTGTTTTCTTTAACCTAAAAATTCCTTTCTTAGATCAAGCCTACATAATTTTTTATGTAGAATCCAAATATAAACTTAGATTCATGAAAAGAAAATTTTGAGTATTCTATTAGATATTCTGCTTCTTTCTTAGGATACCAAATTCTTAAATTTGGTGTTCTGACAAGATATCTTAGCATTCTCTTGACAGCTTCTTCATGTGATTCCTTAGGAGCTGATTGATATCTTACACACATTCCTACATGTTAGATATGATTAGTTTTGATGATGTCAAATAATAGAGCAAAATATTTACATAAATTATTTATCTCATATTTTGACTAACTATCATACTTACTATCTTGTGTAGTTTCCTCAAGAAAAGAAAGGAGTTATTATATTGCACTTTGAGTTATAGAGAATGATCAAGAGGAAGAAGAAGAAGAGAGATTGAGAAAAGAAGAACTTGCAAGATCAAATGAAAATATGAAGATTCAAGTTCATAGATTTGATGTTAAATGTTGCTATACTCAATCAGAAGTTTGGATGGCTCAGTCGAAAGCTAAAATATACAACCGGGAAATTATACCATCATATATTGAGTCACCCTTCATATAAACATGGAAAATAAGCTTCAGAGGTGATTTTCATGGGCAATTATCGATCACTTGATCGATCATCCATTTATGGATCAAGTTATCGATAAAAACACATACTCTGTTATGCTCTGTTCTTCGTTCAGCTCTGACATAGGTTTGGTATTTCTTCAATATCTCTCAAATCACAAATCTGTTTGAGGTGAAACTTAATTCCTATGAAACTAGACTCAGAACACGGTTCATGGACACCAAATTCACCTTCAAAGAGTTTCATATGGGGGAGATATGTTGTTTGAAAGATTGCAGTAAGGATTAACGCCTTTATTCCGACCTTTAGTCATTATGATGAAGATAACTTTGCAACCACAACGAATTTTGGGGTGATTATTATTGCATTAGAAAGTAGACTCAAAGAGCTTTCTGGGGATAGGTCATTTACAAAATTTGGAGCTGAATTGGAAGAGTTATGATCACTCAAAGTTGACCTTCGTTTTGCTAGAATCAGACTTCGAATTTATTGAGGCAAATACCAGAAGTTCTACACTGAATGATTAAGTTCTCAAGCAACATGCTACTCAAACATGTTATTGAGTAAAAGCTCTAGAAGAGATGAAGAAATGAAAAGCCATTATCATATATTACTCGAGCCTGATCAAGCGACTACATACTCATCGAGTTACTGGTACTATCTCCTCAATTCTTCTCTTTTATCTTCATACATATTATTAAGGTTTTATCAGTAACATGTTGGATAAATGATTTTTGGATAACATTATAGATGAATATGTTTATCGATCACTTGATCGATAACTGTCAAGTTTTATCGATCACGTGATAGATAATTTAGTCTGCTCAATAACTTGCTAGATTGATCGATCAACTAATCAATCATTGGTATAGCTGCTTAATATAAGATATTGCAGGAAATAATTGATCACTTAATCGATCAGACCTTTATCGATAACTTGTTCAAATATTACATGTCTTCTTACTCAATATAGTGCTCTGTCAAAACCATTCGTTCAAAATCTTTGATCGATCAAACATTTATCAATCAAATGATCGATTATTATCTTCACTGCATTAACTTATGTTGAATCATTTTTTCGATCACCTAATCGATCATTGATTTATCGATAAAATGATCGATCATCCGATTTCCTAAAACTCCTGTTTTCACATAACGTGATCGATAACCAGTTTCTTTACCTTACAGGATTAAATCTCTGTTTTTCATTTTATGGATCACTTGATCAAATATTCATTGATCGATCACCTGTTCGATTAATCCACATAGTTTGTGTTTTTTGCTAAATATATTCTTACTCATTGTTTATCGATAACCTCATCCATCATCCATTTATCGATAATTTGTTCGATCATCAATGATTGAAGTTTCATTTCTGTAACACTTGGATTATCGATAATCTGTTCGATCAACAAGTGTTCGATCACTTGTTCGATCATGGAACATTTTCCGTTTAAACATCAGTCGACTATGATGATTCTTAAAATCAATGATCTATTTTCTTTCAAGCTTTTCTCAGCCTTCTTTTAACATATAACTCTTTATCGAAAAGACACGAAGGCAAACGAAACTTGAAAGGGATTAACCTTGCATATTTCATTTGGAGTTCACTGTGTTCATGTTTCATCATTTATCGATCATTTCTTCTATCATCACATGATCCATAATCTATTCGATAATTGCATCTATCTGCTATATCTTTTCTTCATGTAATTAATCGATAATATAATCGATCAAAGCTTTATCGATCAAGACATCGATCAAGTAAGTTCATCTTACTTTCTGAATATCTGAAGACCGATTCTATGTTTTCCAACTTATTGTTTCTAAGATTATCAGATACTTATCACTTAATCTGAGGAAGATTATTTCAGGTAAAGAGCCACAACGAATTTATGAGGTGAAGAATCGACTTTCGTCAGAAGCTTCCAACGGCTAGTTTCAACGGTCATATTCTTCAAGCCAAACGGGAAGAAAGTGCTCAACGGTCAAGTACCCAATATCATCTATAAATAGAAGAGTCTGAGCTTACAACAAAAAATGTTAAAATGCCGAATCAACATATTCTCATTTAGAGCTCCGAAAGAAAACTCCCTGTCTCTGTGCTCCATAGACGAAAACATATGTATCCGTAAGATAGAGAGGAGAGTTTCCCAAAACGTGCTTAAGATTCATCTATCACTTCTTTGAGAGAAGAAATATTCAATCTTTATTATCATTATTAGATTGTATCCTTACAGTGAGTAAGGGGGAGTATTTACCTCGGTGTGAGGTTGCCGCTGAATAGACTGGTTAGTCTAAGAGTTGTAAGTGGCGTCACAAGTGCCCGAATCAAACTTGTGGTTGTAGTGGTTCTCAAGTACCCGTGTTAAACTTGAGGGAGATAGTTGATTGAAAATCTCAGGGGGAGTCTGGGGACTGGATGTAGGTCAATGAGGACCGAACCAGGATAAATCACAGTTTGCATCTTCTCTTCCCTTACCTTTTTATATTTCCAGCTAAACCATTTTACTACTATGATTATGCTTATGTCGATTCATTAATTTTATACTCAAAATTTCTTATGAATTTCATTACATTGCGAAAAGGTTTTTAATTTTAATTAACACCCAATTCACCCCCCTCTTGGGTGTTCAGCCATTCTTACACTACACTGAATTGAATATCTGGTCTGCTTGTTGTGAGGTAAAGTAGTGATCCAATCATTCCTCTATAATTAGTCAGATTCACGTCTTTTCTTTTCTCATCTGCATCTAGTGAAACGGTTGAGCTCATAGGAGTCTTTACATTTTTTAAATTCTCCAAGCCATATTTCTTCAGTAGCTCCTTCAGATACTTTATCTAAGATATGAGTATTCTATTTTTCTTCTGCTTGATTTGCAATCCTAGGAAGAGTTTCAATTCTCCCATCATTGACATTTCAAATTCACCCTGCATTAACCTAGCAAACTCTTGGCAAAGATCCTCATTACTAGGTCAGAATATAATATCACCCACATAAATTTGAACAATTAACAGTTTCTTTCTACTTCTTTTGATAAAAAGTGTTGCATCCACTTTGCCTCTTTCAACACTTTTTTCTATTAGGAAATTGCTAAGTTGTTCGTACCAAGGTCTTGAAGCTTGTTTTAAACCATATAAGGCTTTTTTTTTCAGTTTGTAAACGTGATTAGGGAACTTGGGATCTTCAAAACCAGGAGGTTGTTGGATGAAAACTTCTTCCAAAATATAACTGTTCAAAAATGCACTTTTAACATCCATTTGATATAATTTGAAATCTTTTATGCAAGTAAAGGCTAAGAGTACTCATATGGCTTCCAATCTAGCTACTAGAGCATATGTTTCCTCATAATCAATACCTTCTTCTTGATTATAGCCCTTAGCTACCAATCTGGCTTTGTTTTTGATAATTTGTGCAGATTTATCGAGCTTATTTTTGAATACCCATTTGGTGCTTATGACTGGATGGTCATTAGGTCTAGGTACCAATTCCCAAACTTGATTCCTCTTAAATTGGTTCAGCTCTTCCTGCATTGCTACTATCCAGAATTCATCGAACAGGGCTTCATCAATGTTGGTTGGTTCAATGTATGAAATAAATGCAGAAAAGCACACTTCATTGAACATTTGTCTCTGGGTTTTGACCCCTTTATTGACTTCACCAATGACTTGTTCCAGAGGATGGTTTCTATTATGCCTCCAAGCTTTAGGCTATTCTAAATTTTCTTAAGAAAGAGATTCATTTAAATCATCCTTGTTTTCTAAACTTTCTTCTTGAGATACTTGGTTAGAAGGTTTGTTCAAATTTAGTTTCTCAAAACTTTGAATGATCTCAGCGTCATCATCTAGAGGTTTTGAAATTAACTCAGTCTTAGCAAACACGACATGCATTGACTCTTTAATAGTAAAGGTGCTTTTGTTAAAAACTCTATAGGCTTTAGTATGGTTAGAGTAGGCAAGAAATAAACCTTCATTAGCTTTAGGGTAAAATTTACTGAGATTCTCTTTGTTATTGTTGTAAATGTAACACTTGCTTCCAAAGATCTTTACATGAGCCAGGTTAGGCTTTATTCCTTTGTACAGCTCATATGAAGTTTTCCCGAGCAATGTTTTGATGTAAGCTTTATTGGAAATATAGCACGACGTGCTTATTACTTTAGCCCAGAACACTTGAGAAATCCCTTTTTCATTCAACATTGCTCTTGACATTTCTATGAGCACTCTGTTCTTTCTTTCCACAACTCCATTCTGTTGAGGAGTTCTTGGTGCTGAGAAATTATGGTCAATCCCATGCTCATCATAGTAGTCTGTAAATTTGTTGTTCTTGAATTCTCCTCCATGATCAATCTTGATTGACACAATAAAAATACCTTTCTCATTTTGGACCTTTTTGGCAAAAATGATAAATGCACTAAATGTCTCATCTTTAAAGGAAAGAAACAGAGTTCAGGTGAATCTTTAATATTTGTCAACTATCACAAGAGTATATAAGTTTCCACTGAAACTTTTGACTCTTGACAGACCAGCCAAATCCATATGGAGCATTTGGAGTGGTTTTTCAGTTGAGACTGTCTTCTTTGATTTAAAAGAGGACTTTGTTTGTTTACCCTTCTAACAAGTATCGCAAGCAATATCATGTTCAAATTGAATTTTAGGCAAACCAATTACTAAGTCCCTTTTTGTTAATTTTGAACATTGATTCATATTAACATGAGCAAGACATTTATGACAAAACCAACTTTCTTTATTTTTGCTAACAAAACAGTTTTCAGAAAGTTTTGAATCAATTTGAATAGTATAGCAGTTACCGTCCCTTGGAGCTCTTAGTTTTATATTCAATTCTTCCTTCTTCAGTGGTGAGTCATCTTTGCTTATGACTAGGCATTCCTCTAAATCAAAGATCACCCAGTTGTTTTTGTCAGTACTCTAACTGACACTGAGCAGGTTGTGACATAGACCTTTTACGTAGTAAACATCTTCCACCTTCATCCCTTTGTCACTTCCTATTTTCCAATTCTCATAATTCTTCCAGATTGATTTCCACCGAAGCTCACTTTGCCTCCTTTTCTTGGTTTGAGTGATGAGAATTTCTCGGTATCACCCATCATGTGTCTAGAGCATCCATTATCGATGTATCACTTGTTTGTCCTGGATGCTTTGAGACGTACTTGTGATAGAACAATCACATTTTAGGTACCCATACCTTCTTGGGTTCTTTTTGGTTAATATGGTTTGTCCTTGGTACATAAGTACCTTTGGGTACCCATTTTAATGTCCCGTAAGTCCTTTTCCTCTTGTGATGACAAGAAGAGGTTGTATGACCTTCACGATTGCAATAAGAACATAATGCAAAAAGATTATAGGAATGAATAACATTTCTAAAAAATGTAAGATACAACCGACCACCACTTTTCTCCTTTCTTTCCTCTTATCTTGAGTAGGATTATATCCTATTCCTGTTTTATCCATAGAGCATCGTTGGGCTCCTAGAATTACTTTAAACATTTAACTACCCCTAGTGAATTTTTCTAAGGTTTTTGTGAGCTCCTCGGCTTTCTTTTTGTTCTGCTCACATTCTGTGCATACTAGAGGTGAGGTGTCTGTTTGCTTCGCTTGCTATTCCTCTAAAAGTTTTATCTTTTTCTTGGAGCTTGCCAACTCCTTTACAGTTGTTACTAATCCTGAATGCAATGTATTGTATTCAGATTGTAATTAATCATAAGAGGGTTTAGAAGTGATTACCTCATATGTTTCTGAATCTTTGTTTTCTTGAGCCACGAGACAGATGTTAGCTATTTCTTCATTATCGCTCCCTTCTTCTTCTTCTGAAGAATTGTCTCCCCAGATTGACGTGAAAAAGGCATTCTTCTTTCTGAACTTTTCTTTCTTCTTCTCTTTGTCCTTCATCTTGGATAGCTAAGGATACTCTTCTTTGATGTGTCCTGGTTTTTTACACTCAAAGCAGATAATTAGATCTTTGGGCTTGTTTTGAGATGTGAAGGCTTTACGTTTTGATTGAAACCTCCTTCCAGCTTTATTTCTATAAAACTTCTTGAATCTTTTGACTATAAGACCCATTTCATCGTCCTCCAGATCTTCTTCGTCATCATCTTCACTTTCTTGAGATTTGAGATCGATACCCTTATGACTTTTCTCGTTCATCTCCTTCTTGTATTTTTGTTTGCTCTTGTACTCTGCTAGGCTTCAGAATAGTACTGCAACAGAGCCAATTAATTCTCCTTTCATTTCCTTAATAGCTGTTACTTTCGACTCCCATTCCTTCATAAGGCCGCTTAAGATTTTCCTCACTTGATCTTCTTGATTGTATTTCTTGCCAAGTATAGTGAGGTGATTGATGAGATGTGAGAATCTAACTTCCATGTCTCAAATGCTTTCTCCATCCTTCATTCTGAACAATTTGAACTCTGTGGTGGGAGTGTTGATTCTACTCTATTTCACATTGGTTGTTCCCTTGTAGGTAATCTCCAGTACCTCCCACATTTCCTTTGTAGTTTCCAAACTAAAAACTCAGAAATATTCTTTTTGGCTCAAGGCACAAGTCAGTATGTTGATAGCCTTATCGTTCAACGTCACCAGCCTCTTATCTTCTTCCTCGAATTCTCTAGGACTCTTACGAACTTGTTGACCGTCTACCATTTTCATTGGAATATAATTGCCATGCTCGATCACGTCCCATAATCCATACTCAGTAGCTTTGATGAAGATCTTCATCCTCATCTTTCAGAAGGTGTAGTTCTCTTCATTGAAGCCAGCTGGCTTTGATGTTGAACATCCTTTAGGTAGCACACTGTCTCTGAAACTTGCCACAGGATCTCTCTTTGGACTGTTAAATCTTTACTGAAGAGACCTGCTCTGATATCAAATGTTAGTGGTAGCTTCACCCAAGAGGGGGTAAATTGGGTGAGTTCTAAAAATTTAATGTAATGAAACAATGAAGTAAATAAAACAGAGAAGGTTGAGTTAGAAGGATTTCACCACAAAGTGAAGACACAAGATTTATACTAGCTCAGTCTCAACCACTTGACCTACGTCCAGTCCTCAGAACACCTCTGAGATTTCCACTATGATCCCAAGATTAAAAAGGGCTCTTGGCACCTCAGTACAATAATTGATTTTTCCAATTTCTCCCCCTTACTACCTGTAAGGTTACAGTAGCTCTCAAGAGTCTACACTCTTGAGTTACTCTCAAAAAATGAGTAAAGAGATATATCAAACTTTCTCACAGAGTAAATGAATAATAAACACTGAGGCTCGGTGAAAGAAATAGAGTATTGAATGCAACAGTAAGTATTTCAGTAGATGGTGGCTCGCGTATTCAATACCTCCTTCAATGCTCTTCACGCCTTTTATAATTGGAGATATTTAATTAACCATTAGGCTGGAGAGCTTCTAGCCGTTGAAAAATTCAGTTGCATGTGTTTGGTAGTTACAATGATATTTTGCCATTAATGTTTTTGACACGATAGGTTACAGGCTACTAAATAACCGTTGAGCTTGCTTTGTGATCTGTAACGATACTTGAAACAAGTAAGTTCTCTTTTAGAAGGAAACTTGTGAAAATAACTGAACAAATAATTATCATTGATATTCATATACCAATTAGAAAAGCAATGAATCAAACATTAGGTACTTTAAATATGAACTAAACGTACTTGATCAATGTCTTGATTGACAAGTAGTTGATCGATCAAGTTTTCGATTAATCACAAAGAAAGCTTTAGTCACATATGTCACACCTTACTATTATATCCACTTAGGTTTTATTTAAAACCACTTTAGACCACATTGGATGGTCTTGGCTTAAAATACATGGAAAAACACTGATTTTCGGATTTTTACTGTTCATTGGGTAAAAATCCAGTTTTTCTGGCCCAACTTCAAAAATTCATAACTTATTCCACAAAAATCCAATTGGGGTGGTTCAAAATTCTATTTAAATCTATTTAAGTCCTCTTTCAAGAAAAAATAATCTCATGATCTATTTCCTTATGAAAAAGCATCAGGTCTTTGTGAAATGCAACACTATCCATTTGCCAAAAACCCTTTTTCCCAGATTCTGACCTTTAACTTTGAAAAATCATTAAAATTCATATACTTGTCTATTTTTAACATACTAACTATCAAATTGAATCTCAGGACATTATCTTTCATCATACCAAATTTTGTAATTAAAAGCATTCGGGAGCATAATAAAAAGGTTGTACGAACATGGCAGTGTCAGTGTGCTTACAGCACTGTTAGCTTAATATATACATAACCAAAAAGGGTCCACGAATTTTATGGCAAGACACCATACTTTAGTCTCCAATTTGCAGCTTTCTCATAGGATTTTCAGGCCCTAAAATGTTAGATTATATTTGGGGGATGAGATTTTAAGAAATCCCAGTAGCAAGATCAATCAACCAAACATTAACATGCATCATTATAAAGCATTTCAACATTAGCTATCATAGGAGAACTAATCTTTTATAAATAGGCAACCTCAACATGCAAGGCCATGGCAATAAATGCAAGGAGCAACCATATCACAACATCATAGTTCAACCATATAATAGCAAGCATACATGCCATAAATAACAATGCAAAGTTAACATTAATGGCTAATTAGATCCCACTACCTTGATCCAATGCTTTTTGTTTTTCTTGTTGTTCCTTCTTGCTTCCACAAGTGCCAAACCCTAACATGGAAATTCACAAAAAGGGTAGCAAGAATCATCAACCATTCCTCATAAAATCACTATCATAATTCAAGTAACTCCTCAACCCCTTAAAGCTTCCATCTTTGTTCTTGGATTTTTAGAGTTGGTTTCCATAAACCCTAAAAATCACTTCTTGACTCAAACCTACATGATTTTTCATGTAGATTCCAAATATCTATTTGGATTTAACAAAATAAATTTCCTTCCTTCAGTTTCAGTTTGGTCGAACCCTTAGGGTTTAAAACTTAAAAATTGCAACTTTGCTTCTATGGCTCCCAACACTTGTTCTTTAGGTTTACCCTTCACTATTTTTCATTTTGAACACAATGGAAGTCTCAAAACTTTGAAAAACATATCCTAGGGCTCAGATCTTGCTTTGACCAAAAATAACACTCAAGGAAATAACCATGAAAAATGCTTCAAAACCAACTATAATCACTTGCAAACACTAGGATCTAACTTGTGTTGTTGTGTCTTAGCAAGTGTGATGAACAAAGCTCCCTTCCCCTTTTATTATTCAGTTCGGCCAAACATTAGAGAGAGAGGAGACAGATTTTTCAACCATAAAAGAGAAGGAAAACAAGGCAAGAACACATCTAGAACTAAGAACTCACCTTGAATCCTTGATTGAATGACCAAAGTTAATAGCTTTTCCTTGGTTCTCCTTCAAAACCTTCTCTTTTCTCTCTTCCTCTCACTTGGCCAAAACTTTGATCAGAAAAATGGGGAGGATGAGCTCATTAATGCTCACAAAATATCCCATCTACCCACATTAATGAGAAGCCAAGTGTCAAGTGCCTACTTAGTCTTGCATTTTCCCTTTTAATTAACTTAATGACAATTGAAATTAATTTCAAAAGTCAAGATCCTCTCCATTGGTAGCTTGACACATGGAAAGCTCTAATTACCATCCATTAAAGGCTTGACAAGTGGCAACTTGTAGGCCAAGTAAAGTGCAAGACTCTGCTTCTTGCTTTATCGGTGCACCTTTACTCCGGGTTTAACTTATTTTCTATAATTACAGTACTCTCGCCTCTGTAATTATTTTCTATCAGATCTATAAATTATTCTTCTCATTTTTATCTTCCCAAATTGCCCTATTCGTCTCAAAATTAATTTCCTAATAATTAAATAAAATGGAAAACTAATTTCCTTCTCTTTAGTGATTTTTTCACTTTTCAGAGGAATTGGGAAAAATCTGGGACACTTAAGGGTCTTATTTTAATTCCATAATCTCTTATAATTCTTTGGAATATCATAGAAATTTTCTTGAGATTTTATTCTTCTTAAAAATATTTGTTTGGAATTTTCCAAATAAAAACCTTAAACTAGCTTAAATTGCCCTTAAATTCCTTTGTAATTTCTCTAAGGGCAAATTGGTCATAAAACTAATTTTATAATCCCATATAATCCTCAAAGAACATTGTCCTTATTTTTCCTTAATTTTTTGAGACTCAGAATTATTTTTCCATAATTATTCTTGACCAATTTTCCTTAATTAGTCAAACTTTTCATAATTAGCTTGAAAAATTATAATAATTATTTTCCACCAAAATTCTTCTATTTCTCCCTGTCATTTTTGACCTTTAAATATTTAGGAATATCCTTATTCCTAATTGTCATATTACTGGATGTGACAACATATATATACATTTATCAATGAGCTTATGGATCAACAGATGATCAAATAAGTAATCAATAAAATATGGGAAATGAATGCAATGACTTCTGAAGAAATTTTACAGGAATAAAACTTTAAATTCATCTATGCCTTTAAATCCTGTCAAAAGAGAGTTGAGACTGACTGTAAGGCTGAGAAAAGTTTAAAGATAAAGATTCAAAAGACTTTTAAAATCAACGTGAATAGTAGTTATGAAATAACCTAGTATAATGATCGAACAAGTGATCGAAGACTGTATGATCAATCATATTATCAATAAAGCTAAGTATGAGGGAAATAATTTTTTAAAGACTATTGATCGAATACTTTATCGATAAATGAATGATAAGAAAACTAATTGATAAAAGGTTTAAAATAGATTTTCTCAGATAAGTTACAGAATATTCGATGATTGAGTGAATGATCGATTAAAGACGAATCAATTAAGTGACCGATAAAATATTGTTGAAGAACTTAGTTCAAACATGTCAAAAATAGCTTGATCGATCACGTTATGTGAAAAACAGAAGTTCAGAAGTTTGGATGGTCGATCATTTCATTGATAATTCAATGATTGATCAGGTGATCCAGAAATGATTTAAAATAGTTGAGTGCAGTGAGATGATAATGATCGATCATTTGATTGGTAAAACACTAATCAATCAATTAAGGAACCTGACAACACACTTAGACAGAATAAAAAAATATCGATAAACTAGTAAGTTATTATGCAATGATAGAATATGTTATCGATTAGTGTATGATCAATAAAGTAATTGATAAAAGGTGAATGAACCAGAATACAACATAAGTAGGAAAACATTACCATTTATCTATCTTGTCATAGATAACTCATTGATTCGATTAGGTGATCGATAAATGCTCACTAAAATTGTATGACTTTATCTGACCGTTGATCAAACAACTAATTATTGATCAAGTGATTGATAATTTTCTGTAAACTTTCACACTTACAGAGTTAACCTTGATCGATCAACTGATCCATCAACTCATAAAATTAGATTTATCTAGCAAGTTATCGATTAACCATACTGCTAAATTACCCTTGTACAGAGGAATTTTATCTGACACCAGATCGATTAACCTTTGATCAATCAGATAATCGATCAACTTACTACACTAAATCTTACTTAAATTGTTATTATCAAAACCTTAAATCTAACACTAAATATAGTTTATCATTATATTATCATTAATATATTTTTCTTCCCTTTTCTTTACAGTGCCCACTGCAACCAAATAAAGCTCGGATTGTGGATATTATGTCATGAAGTTCATGAAAGATATACTTATACATGCTGACACAATCCCTACTAAGGTAACATATATTTATTCAAAGTTCAATTTATACTTATATTAATTATACATTTATACCTAACGTCATCAATTTCTTTGTTTTTTGCATATAGTATTTTGTGGATACATATTGCACACGATATTCATCCAATTAGATGGAAGAAATAGTGGAAGAATTGGCAATGACATTGTATTGCCAGTGGGCACAGAATAGATACACAAGAAGAGTGGTATTTGTCTTCTTTATTTTTTTTAATATATTTCTCACGGTTCAATATCTTGTGCTTTTGGTTTTGGTACTTGGACAATTTTGTTATGGTTTTTGTAAATAGTCACTTTTGGTTTTGGTTTAGTACTTGCAAATTTTGTTTTGCTTTCTCTTGTCTAAGTTCCCTTTTGTATAGTACATTGTATGACTTTTGGTTTCTTAAAATATAATATCAATTTCTATTTTTAATTTGCTGGTTGGATTAATATATATATATATATGTTCTTTACTCTATTGTTGTCTTTGTTTTCAAAACGTAAGGGGCTGCTAGAAAGCAGCAACCTCATTTTAAAAAAAATAAAGGTCCACAATAATTGATGGTTATTCGATATAAATGTCAAGTATTCTAGACATATTTTACAGTTATATCTTTAAACCATCAAATATATAGAATACTTGATGGTTATAGCAAATAATTGTCGAGTATATTTCTATACATACTTGATGGTTATTGATAAGAACCATCAAGTATGTTAAATATATACTTGACGGTTTTGATCAATAACTATCAAGTATTTGGCAGAAATACTTGACCGTTTTTAGTTAAAACCGTCAAGTATTATATCAAAATAGGCAAATATTTGATGCCTTCATATTTGACGGTTATAAACTGTCAAGTATGGCAAAAAATAACCATCAAGTATTTATATTTTTGTAGTAGTGCTAGTTCCTCCTCATTAATTTTGTAAATTATATTTTTGTAGTAGAGCTCCAATGACTGATTATCGAAGCTCCGGTGGCCACCTGAGCTCTGGCGGTCGGCCGGCTAGTGGGGACTTTTGGTTTTTTAAAAAGGAATAAATAGAATAAAGAGTAATATGATTATTTCAGTAAATTTTAAAATCACAAGTTGATCACTTGCGCCTAAATTGAGATTTTGTAAATTCAAGTAACAAGTTTAGTATTTTCAAGTTGAAGTGTCATTTTTGTATCATTTTCCCTTGATATTGTGTAAACTTTTAATTGTTTTTTAATTAATACATTTTCATCTTTTTTATTAAGAAAAAGAGTGAATGGGAAATAAAACATTATGGCATCTCGTTTATTTATTTATTTATTAACTAAAATATTATTTTGAGGAAAAGATGTCAAGTTGGGTAAGGTATTGTGGTTGCCCCAGCCTCATTTTAATTTCTCGCCTTAAATTAGTTTCTAACTTGAATGGGTTTGAATATATTATTGGTTATAAAATAAATAAATAAAACTCTTCTGTTTTTATTTATAAAGTAAAGAGATAATTTTTATATTATTTACAAATCACATCATTAATTTTCTTATAATTTTATTCTTTATTTATTATTCATAGGAACAAGTTATTGGAATATAAAGTTATATATTAAATAAAGATAAAGTTAAGAAGTTAAAAAAACCATATTAGATGTGCCTATATTTTCTTTCAATTTTTAATTTGGTTCCTATGTGTTTTTTCATAGGGTTTAGGGTTTACAATACAAGTTAGGCGGTTAAACTGGAGGAAGGTTATCGGATATTTGCGATTAAAAATACCTAAGAAGCTTAAGAAAAAATTCTATCGAATTGCTATAAGACTAATTCTGTTGTATGGTAGTGAATATTAAGCTCTAAAAAGAAAGCAAGAGTGTAAAGTTGGGGTAGCAAAAATGAAGATGTTGATATGGATGTGTGTTCATATAAGAAAAGATAAGATTGGAAATAAAAATATCAGAGCAAGACTAAACGTGGCACCTATTGAAGAGAAAATAGTTGAATATCATTTGAGGTGGATCGAGCATGTGCAAAGAAGGCCTTTGGAAGTGCCAGTGAGAAGGGTAGATCACACATTTTGAAGTCCTATAAAAAGGGACAGAGAAAGATCGAGGAGAACACTCAATAAAGTCATTGAATAAGACCTTCTAAACAATAACATATCTAAAAAATTGGTTGTTGATAGAGGATGACAGTGTCGTGCGATCTATGTAACCAACTCTATCTAGTGGAATAAAGCTTGTTGTTGCTGTGCTTTTTCTCTTAATTAAAACATTTTATTTTATTTTTTTAGCAATATTAGCTCTTGCAACTTTGTTCTATTAGCATTTTTAGTCTCTATACAAAGATTAACGATGTTGTTGATAGAATAAAATTAAAGACTTAATTGAGAGAGAAAAACATATATGCACCAAATTGAAAATTGAAAAGAAATATATACATATATATAGGTACCTTGAAAATGGTTTTTCCTAGGTTTTACGAATAAAGTTCAGGATTTTTTAATTCTAATATGTTAAAAGTATGTAAGTAGAGGAAAAAATTATAGAATATGTTAAAAATAAGTAATTTTAATTCATGTAAAATAAGGAGGGATTGCTAGTTTTTAACTACGTTTTCTCCTCCCCAGAACCCGTTGTTGTACACATAAAACACACATTTCTCTTGGCCCATTTACTCTTTCATGAGAGCTTGATTTCATAAACACACTTAGTCCTCTTCTTGCCCATCCCATGTGGGATTTTGTTTGACACAAACTTTAAACCTTTCACCATTCATTTAGTTATCAAATGTAGGGTCGTTTGGGGAATAAAACAACCTTGGTCCAGGTAAACCCAGTCCAATCTAACTCGAAGAAAAAGCAGCCAAAAAAAAAAACAAGAAGACTAGACCAAGCTGGGTTGGTAATCAGGTCAGACTAGGTTGATTCAAATCTCTGGAGATGTTGTACATTCAGTTACAAGAGCGACCAACGGGTTGCAGAAGGTTATGAGATGTGGATGACCTCTTTTCTTTTTGATGCTTCTTGTATGGCTTTTACCATAATCTTCTTCTTATTATTATAAGAAAGAAAAACCGAAGAAAATAGATTGGACTTCACGTTACTATATCAAAGTTGTCCTTCTTCGTTGTTTTTATTTATTTATTTATTTTGCTTTTGATCTAGGCAGTTTAACGCACACCCCTATTCCCACGGGGGAGGGACCCATCCTACTCGTACATTCACCCACCCGTATGGCTCATGGCTCTATATGATAATATGGGATATAAAACCCGCTCGTCTATGAGAATTGGTGTTCTTTTATCTTTTTTAAATCAATTATATATTATATATTTCTTTTTTTATTTCTTTTTTTTCCTTTTTCTTTTTTTTAACTAAATGAA
This sequence comes from Neltuma alba, assembly GCF_004799145.2. Lineage (NCBI taxonomy): Eukaryota > Viridiplantae > Streptophyta > Magnoliopsida > Fabales > Fabaceae > Neltuma > Neltuma alba. The sequence goes on along the minus strand of NW_021632693.1, from coordinate 17,095 downwards.
TATTTTGCGGACAATTTTTGCGAACAGGATTGGAAATTTTGAATATTAGGTCCTCTTAGCGACGTCCCATTGACTTGTCATTCATTTTCTATTCCTACCCAATCAAATATACAGTTTTTTATTTTATAAAAAAAAAGTACAGATTTTTTTATATTTTTTGTTATAGTTTTTAGGATTAACCAATATTATAAAATTTATTTTTAGTAACATTCAATATTTTAAGGCTAAAATATACATTTAGTCATTTAAATTTATGTAAGGTTTTAGTTTGATCTCTTAACTTTAAAAAAATATACTTTTTGTCCTTTAACCTCAAAATTATCAATCTTAAATGATAATTTTTGTAATAATCATGATTGTTTTGAACATTAAACTTAATATGTTAGTATTTCGTAATGTTTTATCAGCATTCAATAGCTCCTATCATCATTTTTTGTTAATAGTTTTAGAGTTAAACGAGTAAAAGTTTACTTTTTAGAATTAAGAAACCAAAATAAAACCTTGAATAAAGTTAAAGAACTAAAAATATCTTTAGCCATATTCTAAATTATTTTTTTTATCCATAATCTTAAAATATTTTCTCATAGTAACTAATATCTTAAAATAATTTTTGGTACATCTAGCCTTTTAAATTATTTTTCTAATAACACTCAACATTTTAAGTTTATGATACTTGCTGTTATTGAGAATTTCTAATGGACAAAATTCCACAAGAAATTTCTTGATAATGGATGCTATGAGCAAATTATTATGAGATGCTAGATATAATAAAAATTAATTTGAAATACTTCTACTGTTAAAAAAATATTTTAAGATGTTTGATATAATGTAATCAGATTTCTATTTTTTTATTTTTTTAAATTTGACACTACCCTACATAACCGCCGTACTTCCCTTCAGAGAATGATTATTAAACTTGTCTGGAGAGGGGCCAAACCAATCCAGAAAACGTCACACTAAACTGTTGAGAAATTAAAACAGAGCACCCAATGATGGTTGACGCACATCACCCTCACCCCATGTCCTTGCGTGATAGCACTTCTCCACCCATCATTATTGTTTGTCACCAACACAATCAACGTACTTCCTCTTAGCCCCAACCCAACAAACTATCCGAACCTTTCCCGAAAGAAAAATTAAAAACAAATCAAATCACACCAATAATTCATCTGGTTTAGGACGTATTTTTCTTCTGCCATTTTCTTACCCGACACCTCAAGTTTACGTTAACACGTGGAGAACTTTCTCGGCATTTTTATCAAAATACTATAAACATTAAAAATTACTACCTCCAGTCCTTAATATAAGACCCTGTTTGACTTTTATTTTAGTCATAAATATAAGACCCCAATCTACTTGGTCTCTCATATTTATGATTTTTTTTCAAGATAGTCCTTCTTATAATTGTAGTTTTAACCAATATAGTTTATTAATAAAGATATTTTATGAAAGACAATATCTATTTATTACAAATAACTAACTTAACATTTTTCTTTGATCTCTTCAAATTAGTTAACTGGGTCTTATAATTAGGACCGGAGGTAGTACTACACTATAAAACCTATTTCCCAATATGTAACATTTTTGAGAAATCGTACCTGATGAGCTTCCAATCTGACATTTATATTTTTAAAATAAAAAGCAAAAATCGTTCAAACTTTCAATATGACAACTTTTTTTTATTTTCGGCAAAAATTACAGCTAATACCCCATTTCATCAAATGCTGTCACGTCTCCGTCTGCTTATTGAATTTTAGAGAAAATTACAGTTCATTACCCCATCCTCCCATGTTCCCTCTACCATGTATCCCTTTCTCATATTGGCCAAAAAAACAAAAAAAAACTCTAAACTATTGTTTGGTACGAGGAAAGTGGAGGGTGACAGAAGAGAGAGAAAATTTTAATGAAGAAGAAGTAATATAAAAGGGTAATAAAAATTAATTAAAAGTTTTTAATGCCACTTTTTTAATTTTTTAAACCAAGCTAATTAAAATTTTTTCTCTCCTCCTCTCATTTTTTTCATACAAAACAGACCCTAAATAAAAACATATGAGTAGATTTTGTAGAAAAATTACTTTTTATATTGATACTTAAATTTAGAGAAAACTATTTAAATAAATATATAATATTTATAGATCTTTCTAATTTATCCAAAATCATTCCATTAGTAAAAATAATAATAATAGTTTTATGAAGGGTTAAAGTGTAATTTTAACAATAAAGTTTATCCTAAGGGGCACTGGGCACCATAATGTTTATTTGGGTGTAAAAATATACATGAAGTTACCAAAAGGGGGCATCTGGTACCAGGCCGTTAATGTCCGTTAGCTAATCGTCAAAGGGGCCGACGAAATCAGTTTTAAGGTGTATTTTTAACAACAAAGTTTATATCAAAGGTATTAAGTACCATGAAGTTTACTTAGGTGCAAAAATATACATGAACTTTCTAACAGGGAAAAAAATAACAAAACTCTTCAACTCCCACAAACATCTATTAATTTTATTCTTTTAGGTCCCACTAAATGCTGTATTTTCTCTCAATTAATTTCCACTTCCAAGTCAACCCATCTTTCTCTCATCATAGTTGACACACACTCTTTGTCATGTCATTTTCTCCGCCTCCAAGCCTTTTATATGTATTTACGTAAAACAACACCTTTCCCTTCTAGGATATGAGGTTCATTGCTTGCACCCAAATACTACCTCTAGTCCTTAATGTAGAACGTAATAGACTAATTTGAAGAGATTAAAAAATTAAATAAATTACTTTAAAGTATTATATTTATCATTTTTTTTCAAATTAATTTACTTGATTTATAAACTAATATATAATCAAATAATGCATATAAATATTTTAGAAAAATCATGTACTGTATGCTATATTTTCACAATTAATGGATGTTTGTGGAAGTTGGAGAGTAGGAATGAGTAGAGAAAAAAAGTGATATTTAGTGGGACCTAATAAAATAAAATTAATGGACATTTATGGGAGTTGGAGAATTTTGTTTTTGTTTTTCCTTGTAAAAGGGTCATATATATTTTTGCATCTAAGTAAATTTCATTGTGCCTAATACCCTTTGATGTAAACTTTGATGTTAAAAATGCACCTTAAAACTGACTTCGTGGGCCTTTCTAACGTTAAATTAACGAACGTTAACGGCATGTTGCCATATACCCCTTTTTGATAACTTAATATATATTTTTACACCTAAATAAACTTTATGGTGCCCAGTGCCCTTAGAGTAAATTTTGTTGTTAAAATTACACCTTAGCCCTTTTATAAAAATATCTTTTTAAAAAAAGAGAATGCAATGATGAAATTTGAACAGCTGAATGAAAAATAAGATAAGTAAATTTTATTTTTATGTAACTAAAATAATGATTAAGAAATTAAAATTAAAAAATATCATGTATTAAAAATAAAATTTACTTCTCTTATAGTATTTTAATGTTTATAGTACTATCATGCTCACTTAATAAGTATTTTTTAAAAATTTTCTTTAATACTACATCCCATTCTTAATATAAAGACCTGATTGATTAATTTAGAAAGGATAAAGAAGTTACTCAATTATTTAATTTTAGCATATATCATATGATCTCTTTAAAATATTTATATGTCATTAGATTATATATCAATTTATAAGTGAGACAAATTAGTTTGAAAAAAATAATAAATATAAATACTTTAAAATAATTGAGTAATTTCTTTAAATTAGTCAAATTGGGCTAAAACTAAAACGAATAAAATGTCCTGTATAATAACTTTCTAAGAGTTTTTTTTCCTACCTCTTTTCACATGACTTAAGATTATTTATTTATTTTTTACATGACCCAAGATCATCTAATAAGTTCTTGAAAAAATTAAAAAAAAAACCCCAAAAAAATATAAAATTCTAATTTGAATTCTTCAATTTACAACGTTATAGTAAGAGACCAAGTCTTAAATATGAATTATAAAATGCTAGAAAAAGATAAAAAAATGCCCATCTTTTTTTCTTTTTTCTGTCTAAACCAATATGGTTATCTTTCTTCCTTCTCTTCGTACTTCTCTTTCCTTCTCTCTCTCTAATCCACCTAATTGGCCAAACTAAATAAGAGACAAACACTCAAGCTTCAAATAAGATCAAATGGTTCTGTCCTGAATGACGCGGTAAACAAGTCATCCGTCACTCAAAATAAAAGCGCATGAACTCATCAGAAGCACGTGAGATATTAAAGGCTTGACTTAAACAAGGACAACCAACCTTGCTAATTTGATATTAACGGATTAATAATAATAACAATAACAAATAATACCAACACCACCACCAATAACAACAATTGAATCTTAAGGAATTGTCATTTCCCAATGAACACTTGTTATTGGCAACTAGCTTATAAAAATAATGTCAATTTCTGGTTTAAATTAAGTTAATGTTAATAGGTTTGCAAGACTTGTTATTTCCTAATGAAGACTTATTATTAACAACTAAATTGTAAAAATAATGTCAATTCCTACTCTAAATTAAGTTAATGTAAATAAATTTTTTACCACTTATTATTTTCCAATAAATATTTGTTATTGACAAGTAAATTGTGAAAATAGTTTCTGTTTCTGTTTTAAATTAAATTAATGTGAATAATTTTTTAATATTTGTTATTCCCAATGACAACTTGCCATTGACAACTAATTTTTGCAGTAACGTTTTTGCTATGCAAACAAAATATTCTTCATCATTATTAGTATACCAATAACAACACTTACATTGAAAATAATAAGTCTTCAAGATTCAATTGTTGCTATTGATGGTAATGTTGGTATTATTTATTATTGTTGTAGTTATTAATATGTTAATATCAAATAAGCAAGGTCGGTTGTCCTTGCTTAAGTCAAGCCTTTAGTATATGAAGTGCTTCTGAGTTCATGTGCTTTTAGCTTAAGTGTTACAAAGCTATTAATATTAGGAAAAAAGACAGAAAAATGAGAAATGAACTTCATAATGCCAAAAAGGTTTGCTGAATTTGAGAAATCCTAATTTAGTCTGAAGAAACTAATTTGGCATTTATAAGTTTGCTGAAATAACTATATTGCCCTTCATTTTATTTATAGTTTTTAAAATACCAAAGCCCTCACTGACCGGTCGGTCGCTGGAGCTCCGGCGGTGGCAGTCATTGAAGCTCCGGCGATCGGCCGACAATTGGTCACCAGAGCTCTACCAATCAGAAACAATTTTTTAAAATTTTTTTACCACTTTAGTATAATGGTTAACAACTTTGTAATACTATTAACAACTTCAGTATAATAGTTAACAACAGGTTTTCTGGGAAATTCAACAAGCTCCGGCTGCCGGAAACAATTTTTTTGAAAATTTTTACAACTTCAATATAATAGTTGACAACTTTTGTAACGTTATTAACAATTTCAATATAGCAGTTAACAATAAGTTTTTGGAGAAATTCAACAATTGGTCGCTGAAGCTCTCACGACCGAAAACAATTTTTTAAAATTTTTTTACAATTTCAGTATAACGGTTAACAACTTTTGTAACGCTATTAACAACAGGTTTTTTGAGAAATTCAAAAAGTAACATTTTTACAATTTCAATAATACCGCTAATAAGTTCTATAACCCTATTAACAACTTCGGTATAACATTTAACAACTTGTTTTCTAAAAAATTAAAAAAAAAAGATGCATTTTTACAACTTTAGCCACTACTTTTTTTTTTTGAAAATTTTTACAACTTTAGTATAACGGTTAACAACTTTTGTAATGTTATTAACAATTTCAGTATAGCAGTTAACAACAAATTTTCTGAAAAATTCAAAAAGTGGCATTTTTACAATTTTAGTAATGTCGTTAACAAGTTCCGTAACTTTATTAACAACTTCGGTATAGCATTTAACAATAGGTTTTCTTAAAAATTCAAAAAAAATGACATTTTTATAACTTTAACAACTACTTTTTTTTTTTGGAAAATTTTTACAACTTCAGTACAACGGTTAACAACTTTTTAACGCTATTAGCAATTTTGATATAGTAGTTAACAACATGTTTTTCAGGAAATTTAAAAAGTAGCATTTTTACAACTTCAGTAATGCCATTAACAAACTCAAAAACATATTGTTAACTGCTATATTGAAGTTGTTAATAGCGTTACAAAAGTTATTAACTATTAGACTGAAGTTGTAAAAATTTTCCAAAAAAATTGTTTCTGGCTGTTGGAGCTCTGGCGACCAATTGTTGAATTTTCCAAAAAACCTGTTATTAACTGCTATACTGTAGTTGTTAATAGCGTTACAAAAGTTGTTAACTATTATACTGAAGTTGTAAAAATTTTCAAAAAAATTGTTTCCGACTGCCAAAGCTTGTTTTATTTCCCCGAAAACTTGTTGTTAACTATTACACTGAAATTATTAATAGCGTTACAAAAGTTGTTAACTATTATATTGAAATTGTAAAAATTTTCTTAAAAAATTGTTTTTGACTAGCAGAGCTCCGATGACCAATTATCGGCCGGTCACTAGAGCCGGCTAGTGAAGGTTTTGATATTTTAAAAACAATAAATAAAATGAAGGGCAATATGGTTATTTCAGCAAACTTATAAATGTCAAATTAGTCTCTTAAAATTAAATTGGGATTTTTCAAATTCAGCAAACCATTTTGGCATTATGAAGTTCATTTGTCATTTTTTTGTCTTTTTCCCTTAATATTAACTTCCTTAAGCGCATAAATTGACTTTATTTTCAGAATTTAGTTGTCAATAACAAGTCTTTCTTGAAAAATAACGAGTCTTGCAAAGCTATTAACATTAACTTAATTAGTGCATAAATTGACATTATTTCATAATTTAGTTGCTAATAACAAGTTTTCAAAAGCCATTGACCACAACAAAAAATCAGCTTATTATCGATGGAATTAGCGACAAAAAAATTTTTCGTCGCTAATTTCTGATAGATTACTGATGAAAATTTTGTTGCTAAATTTAGCAAAGGAATTTTTCCATCATTAATATTAGCATCTGTCAAAAAATATATTAATAAATATTTAGCCATGAAATTTTTTCTGTAAAAAATTTTTGTCTCTAATTCCTTCACTAATTTTAGTTATAAAATTTTTAGTGACAAAAAAATTCCATCGCTAATTTCATTTGCCAATTTGATCACTAAATTATTTGTCATGAAAATTTGTGTAAAAAAATTCCATTGTTAAGTCTATTCTGTTGCAATTCCATCGCTAATTTTAAATTTTATAATTTTATATTATAATCTTACAACAGTTTATATAATAACATAATTAAGAATATAATGATTTAAATATATTTTCAATTTTCAATTGTAAAATAAGTTGATGTATTTGTGGAATTGGTGCTATTGAAGGTATTATCATCATTCATCTCATCATTGAATACATATTGAGAATATGAAGATAATTTCTTAGAAAACTTGTTTATATTTTATTAAAATCAATTCCTCTTAATTATTAATAATAATTAAACAAATACAATAAGAATATTAATAAGTTTCTTATACAAATTGATATAAGAAAGAAATAATCCTATTATATGTACAATATATTAAAAGATGTAATATATGTGATAAAAATTCAAAACCAAAAAATGAATTTATATGAACACCTCAATTTATGATTATAAATCAAACTAATATTGAAATGAATTTTGAATTTCAATCATTAAACAATAAAATTTAATCATAATATAATTAATACCCATAATATAGATTGATTCTTGTTTTCAACGCAAAAACAAATAGCATGCACAAAAGATTGTAAGTAAATAAAGTATATAAGATACATCTATAAGTAGAAAAATCTTGTTTATCATAATCTATTCAAATCATTTAACTTTTTATATAGAATAATTTATTATATTTAATTATAGTAGCTATTTTTTGAATAACAATATTTTTTAACTAATTATAAATGGTTTCCATCAAATATATAAAACATATATTTATAATATAGTGTGATATAACACGCGTATAATAAAATTAGATATCTTATCAAGGTTAATAAAAAAAATTAAATTTAAAAAATATATTTATGAAAAATTATTTACGATTTAAAATTCAAAATTAGTGTTACTAAAAATTAAGATTATTATTAAAAATATTTTTTTAAACAAGAAAAAATTATAAAATAAATAGTAAAACAGGTATTTAAAAATTATTTTGTCATAAAAATAGTTATGATTAAAATTAGGGAAAATTGCAAATAAAGACCGTGGAATATATAAAATCGCAATTTGGGTCCTTGAATTTGTATAATTGCTGTCAGAGACCCGGTCCCAAATAAGAATTATGAAATGTTGATTAAAAGTCAAAAACGCCCTTCTGCTTCTCCTTGTCTTTTTTTCATCTTATCCTCTCCTTCTCTTTCCTTTTCTTCCCCTCTATCCTTCTCTCCGTGCTTCTTTTTCCTCCTCCTCATCTCATTCCCCTTCCTTCTCCTTCTTCTCCAGTCCCACTTCCTTGTCCTTAACCCCATCTCCCCCAACTTCTCTCATTCTCTCTTTTCCCTCTGTCATCTTCTTTGTTCCTTCTCCCAAAGCAAGTGAATAACAGGACTTAGAAGAAGGATGCCAAGGGAAACAATAATTAAGCTCAACAAGACTCTCGCTGGATATTGTTGAAGCCTAGCTTCGACAGGGAATTGGGTTCCAGTTTGTCACCGAGTTCTGCGTTGAAGTCGAAGATGGTTGCAGCGACGACGGCAAGTGTGCGATGATTGCTTGGTGCTCAGACAACGCCCAACAAATCTGGATTTTTATTCTTCATTTCTATTTTAATTTTCAGTTTTTGTTCATAATTGAAAATAACAAGTTTGATAAGTTGTTAAAAATAACAAGTTGACAAGTTCTGATACCCAATTCACGACAAGTTCAGTAATACGAATAACAAGTTTAGGAAGGAAAATAACAACTTCTGATAAGCAATTCATAGAAATTCGAGTTTCTGTGTTAAAATGACAGCATTTTCAGATTTCTTTAGCAGATGACAAGTTCTAATACACAATTCATGACAAGTTCAGTAAGGTGAATGACAAGTTTAGTAAGGTGAATGACAACTTCTGATAAGCAATTCATAGAAATTTGAATTTCTCTGTTAAAATGACAGGTTCCTATTAGGTTTTCATACTTTTTCTGTTAAAATGACTGAATTTCCACATTGATTTATGAAAATGACAAGTTCATAATAGAAAATGACAAGTTTCTACAAGATTTTCATACTTTTTTTCCCTAGAAATACAGTTTGTACATTTCTGACAGCAACCACTTCTGATAAATACGAAATGACAAGTTCACAATGAAAAATGACAAGTTAAGTATGACAAATGACAAGTTCCCATAACGTTTTCATACATTTTCATACTTTTTCTGCTGGAATTACAATTTGCACATTTCTGACAGCACCAACTTCTGATAATTGCAAAAAAGCTCTAAATTGTGGAAATCAAGTATGATGACTGTATTTCGGTGGATAAATCGATCAAGGTGTGGGATGTGAGAAACAAACGAGCCTTAAATACAGTGCTAAATGAATAAAGTTCTCACCTTATATGTAGAATTTGATAGTTTCTTGTTCATATGATATGACAATTTACATTTGGGATTTCATGGTTGATGATGCACTTGTGAGTGGATATGATCATCATAGTGCATTTGCCGCTGGTGTTGATATGAGCATGCTTCTTGAGGGGCTTATGAGAGTTCTGGTGCTATAATTTTATACATTAGGAGGAAATGAGAGGTGAAATTGATGATAAAAGATGTTAATCAGAAGTGGTTACTGTCAGAAATCTACATATTGTTATTTCAGCAAAAAAATTTATAATTGTATGAAAACGTGATGGGAACTTGTCATTTTACATACTTAACTTATCATTCGCTATTATGGGCTTGTAATTTACTGTTTATCAGAAGTGTTTGTTGTCAGAAATCTGCACATTGTTATTTTAACAGAAAAATTTACAATTGTATGGAAACGTTATGGGAATTTGTCATTTTACATACTTAACTTGTCATTCGCTATTGTAGACTTGTCATTTACTGTTTATCAAAAGTGGTTGCTATCAGCAATGTGCAAATTGTGATCATAGCAGAAAAAGTATGAAAACATTATGAAAACTTGTCATTTGCCATACTTAACTTGTCATTTTCCATTATGAACTTGTTATTTCGTGTTTATCAAAAGTAGGTGCTGTTAGAAATGTGCAAATTATAATTCCAACAGAAAAAGTATGAAAATGTATGAAAACATTATGGGAACTTGTCATTTGCCATACTTAACTTGTCATTTTTCATTATAAACTTGTCATTTCATATTTATCAGAAGTTGTTGCTGTCAAAAATATGCAAATTGCAATTCTAGCCAAAAACAGTATGAAAATGTATGAAAATCTTATGGAAACTTGTCATTTTCTATTGTGAACCTGTCATTTGATAAATCAATGTGAAAATCCAATCATTTTAACAGAAAAAGTATGAAAACCTAATGAGAACCTGTCATTTTAACACAGAAACTCAAATTTCTATGAATTGCTTATCAGAAGTTGTCATTCGCCTTACTAAACTTGTCATTCACCTTACTGAACTTGTCATGAATTGTGTATCAGAACTTGTCATCTGCTAAAGAAATCTGAAAATGCTGTCATCTTAACACAGTAACTCGAATTTCTATGAATTGCTTATCAGAAGTTGTTATTTGCTTTCCTAAACTTGTTATTCGCATTACTGAACTTGTCGTGAAGTGGGTATCAGAACTTGTCAATTTGTTCTTTTCAACAACTTATCAAACTTGGTTCAGACATCACCATATTATTGTCAAAACAAACAAGAAATTGCATTGACTTTTTATAAGATTCAAAGTCTAAAATGCTTTCTAAGAATTCTAGCATAGCATCTATCAACGTAAAACAATAAAGAAGCACCTCAAAGAGAGTCTTTAGCTCAGAATCTTCAACATTGCTGTTAATGTTTCTAACAAAAATTGTTCTAGAAGAATGTTCAACAAAAGAAAGTTTCCGTTTAAAACGTCCGAAGCAACTAGGATCTTTATCTGGACCATTGGCCCCTTTTCCTATAGTTAGATGTTCATCGCCTTCCAGCTCCATACCTCCACTACTGCCAAACAGATCAAAATCTTCCAGGTTATCACCAGTTTTGGTAAATTATTGAAACTCGAGTCATCAAAAACACCAAAAGATGGACCATCTTCATCAAGAAGGAGATTTCTAATGGTGTTAGCCTCAATTTCTTCAAGAGATTTGTATAGTTCATCATCAAGAAGAGGGAGACAAGTCGGAGAATGAAGAAAGAGGGAGACGACTTGGAAAGTGAAGAAAGATAAAGTAAGGGCATGTAGACAAGGGACTGCAAAAAAGCAGAAGGGCGTTTTTGACTTTTAATCAACATTTCATAATTCTTATTTGGGACCGGGTCTCTGACAGCAATTATACAAATTCAAGGACCCAAATTGCGATTTTATATATTCCACGGTCTTTATTTGCAATTTTCCCTTAAAATTATCATATAGTGTATTTCTAGTTTTAAATAATATATATGTGTATATGTAATTTTTTGTGTACAAGAATATTATATATATATTTATTTAATTTTATATAATAAGTTAGTAAGTTCATTGCAGCTCAACTAATAAAGCCGCGTGCGCGTAGATGAGATCTTTGGCTTGAGCCATAGAAAAGTTACTTTGAGGAGGAATTATGTGGTGGCGACTGTTAATGGCAGTCTCACCCAAGAGGGGGTGAATTGGATGAGTTATAAAATTTAAACGTATTGAAAACAGTAGGATAAATAAAAACAGAGAGCGTTGAGTTAGAAAGATTTCACTGCAGACTAAAAACATAGGATTTATACTAGTTCGGTCTTAACCACTTGACCTACGTCCAGTCTTCAGAACACCTCTGAGATTTCCACTATGATCCAAGATTAAACGGGCTCTTAGCTTCTCAGTACAGTAATTGATTTTCTCAATTATTCCTCCTTACTACCCGTAAGGTTACAATCCCTCTCAAGAGTCCACACTCTTAAGTTACTCTGTAAAAGTGAGTAAGGTAGGTATATCAATCTCTCTCTCAGAGTAAATAAGTATGAAACACTGAAGCTCGGTGAAGAAGAAAATAGAGTATTGAATGCAACAGTAAAAATTTTGGTAGAAGGTAGCTCACGTATTCAATTTCTCAATCAATGCTCTTCGCGCCTTTTATAGTTGGAGAAGTTTAATTAACTATTAGACTGAAGAGCTTCTAGCCATTGGAAGTTTGGTTGCGTGTTTTTCTAGTTACAATGGTATTCGCCAGTAATGCTTTTGACATGGTAGGTTAAGGGCTACTAAATATCCGTTGAGCTTCATATTCTGTAACAATACTTGAAACTAACAAGTTTTTCCTTCAGAATGAAACTCATGAAGATAACTGATCAAGTGATAATAATAAACATTCAATTGGTAGTTGGAAAGGGAATCAATCAATCACCAGATACATTAAACATGAACTGGACATCCTTGATCGAAGTCATGATCGATAATTGGTTGATTGATCAAGTTATCAATTAATCAAAGTGAAAGAATTTGAAACAGATAAGTATATTTATCTATTAAGTTATGGATTAACAGTTGATCGAAGAAGTGATCGATAAACAATGAGAAATGAATACAGTGACTTTAAACGAGATATTTCAAGGTTAAAGCTTTTAAATTCTCCTATGCCTTTGAATCCCTTCAAAGAGAATTATGTATAAAAAGAAGGATGAGAAAATCTTAAAGATAAGAATATGAGAGATTTTGAATTCATCGTGAAAAGCTTGTTATGAAATGAATTTGTACATTAATCAAATAAATGATCGAAAATTGTTTGATCAATCAAGTTATCGATAAAGCTAAGTAAGAGGGAAATAGATTTTGAACATCGTTGACCGAACACTTTATCGATAAACAAATAATAGATAAACTAATCGATAAAAGGTCAAGAAAAGTTTTTCACATTGAAATCACAGAGTGTATAATGTTCGAGTAGTTGATCGATTAAAGATTGATCGATTAAGTGATCAATAAAATATTGTTTGAAAAACTTAGCTTAAAAAACCAGGGATAAAGCTTGATCGATCATGTTATATGAAAAAGAAAAATCAGAAGTTTGGATGATCGATCATTTCATCAAAAATTAAATGATTGATCAGGTGATCAAAAACATAACTTAAACTATTAGGTGCAGTGAAATAGTGATGATCGATCAAGTGATCGATAAATCACTTATCGATCAAGTGATCGATTAAGGAACCAGACAACAACCTTGAACAAAAAATATATCAATAATCCAGTGAGTTATTAAGCAATGTTCGATCAGGTTATCGATAAATCTCTAATCGATAAAGTGATCGAGAAATGGTGAATGGAACAAAATACATCGTGAGTAAAAAAAACTTTACCATTTATTTGTCTTCTCATCGATAATGTTTTTATTGATCATGTGATCAATAAACACTTAGCAGAATTATGTCTCTTTATTTGTCAGTTGTTTGATTATCTAATTATCAATCAAGTGTCGTTAATTTTTTGCAGACTTCTATACTAAACAGTGTTAACTTTGATCGATCAATTAATCGATCAACACACAAAATTTGAATTATCTATCAATTTAGTGATCAAACTTAGTACCAACTTACAAGCAAATAGAGACATTTTATCTGACAGTTGATTGATTATCTTTTGATCGATCAAGTGATCGATCAACATACTAAACCAGAACATACTTGATTTGTTATCATCAAAACTTTAAATCTAACATTTTCTCCCTTTTTAATGATAACAAAACACAAGTATAAGATTAAACATATTTCATCAGATAAAAATGTAAATTAGATCAAGACTTCAACAAAAGCTCACGACAGATAACAATATTCATCAATAAATATCAAACTGTCAAAATTTAGTAGAAATGTGCAACTGATAACATTTAAGTACTATTAGAATTCAAATTACATAAATATAACAGAAATACATGAAAGCATAACAGAAATAACAGAAAGCATAATAAAAACACAGAAGAACTAAACAGATTCCTTCTCCCCCTTTTTTTCAGTATCAGAAGGTGGGGAACTAGAGATAGGTAAGGAAGGTGGTTCAGGAACAGGATGAGGGGGAGAGGGTGGATGAGATAAGAGATCCTTAAAGCTGAAGGAGGTGCTTGGTGCAAAGAAATTGTTGCAGAGAGAGGCTACCATTCCTTTCAATTCTCTGATTTCCTTTTCAACAAAATCAAATCTTTAGGAAACCTCCTTTCCAAGATAGCCATGGCCTGACGATGAAGATCCAAAACTATGTAAAGACCCTCAAACTTCCTATTAGATGTCTGCCCATATTCCTTGGCTATATCATAAACTCTCCTCTCAAAATCTTGGAGCTCAATTTGGGACATTTCCTTGATTGATCTCTTAAATGAAGGTCCAGAGGTATAAGAGGGAGCTGTAGTGGATTCTACTTCATCTTGTGGTCTGAAGCTACTAGGCACTGGTTGTTTTCCTTCTTCTTTTTTTGTGCGCCAATTTTTGTGATGGTCTGAATGGCACTGGGATTCTCATTTTATTTAGTTGATTTATGCCAAATGCAGGAACCTTCACTTTAAGTTCTCCTGGCTCAAGGGGTGCAACATTATGTACTTGAAGTAGATAGGTGGCCAAGTGAGGATAAGGGATTGGTGTAGACTTGGACTTATTAAGAACAAAGTCCTTCATTTCATTAAAAATCAGATCCCTCATGTTGATCTTTTCTCCACTGATTATTCTGGCCAACAAAAAGTAATCATCTCGATTCAGATGTGAGAAACTCCCAGATTTATTAACCATACTCCTTGAATCGATATAGTGGATTATTCTGTAATAATCACACATTTGCTTTGGCAGAAAATTGAGCTCCCCTAGGTAGTCATCACTCTGTATTAGAATCTTGTAAGCTTTAATGTCATTTATGTCACCTCCCCTCACATATTCTTAGGTTCCTACCAGTTCATTCAGCTTGGCACTGGTGATATTGAAGGTTCTGCCTCTTAGTTTCATTTTTAGATAATCATTCACCAGATTATCTTGTTCATCATATTCTTCCACAAATTCCATATTGCAATAGAATCTTTTAACTACTTCTAGGCAGTATGCTCCTCTAATGATCAACCAATTGGAATAGTGTTCAAGTAGATTACTCAAGTCCAAATTGATTTTCTCATTTTTCTTCAAGCCTTTTATATCAACAAAAACCACAGGACAAAGTTTTTAATTCACAAAATCTGCCTTAAACTTAACCATGTTTACATCCTTATTCAGATTCTGAACCAAAAACTCAGATGATTCAGATGGAGTACCTTGGGTAGGAACTTGGTGTGACACACCCTCATTTGCTTTTTGTTTCCTCTATCTCGATTGCTTAGGGACAGGAATTCTTAGTGTAGCCTCCACAGCTTTCTAAACTGAAGCTTCATCATTGGATTCTGTTTCAGACTCCTAGGTAACCATTGGCAGCTTAGATTTTAACCGTGGATATTTTCTCTAAGGGATGGGTCGCTCAGAGCTTTAGGTCTGGCTTTCTTGTATCTTCAATACGCCTCTTTTCTTTGAGGGTTCTTCCCTCACTTTCAGTTTGTATCTTTTCTTTGTTGTTGAGGGAGCAGTTTCTCTAGATTGTGTTTGTTTCTCAGTGCTTTCCTCTTGGCCAACATTTGTTTGCTTAACTCTTACCATTTCTCGTCACCCAAAAGAGATTTTGAAGAATGTTCAGTGTTTTATGGGTTTGAGAGGTTTGGCCGAGATCAAAAGAGCTTAGGGAGTGAGTTTGAGCGGAAAGGAATGAGGAATTTGATGAAACAATGAAAATTTAAACGTTACGTGAAACAGGGGTGGCGGTTTTATTGAGCTAGGGTTGCGATAACTGATAGGGTTTTTCAAAAATTGAACGTTATAAACACTAAATTTATTGATCAAGTTATCGATCAATGCATGATCGATCACATGTTTGATAAATAAGAAGAACAAACAAGAATACTATGGCAATTATCGATCATGTTATTGAACAATGAATTATCGATCATGTTATTGATAAATGTTAAGTAAAAGCATGTACCTAGTCTAGTTTATCGATCAGCTTATAGATAACTCTTACTCATCAGCCGGATTTGACTAAGATTCTTCGTTGCCGTTGTCACACCTTACTATTTTATTGACTTAGGTTCCTTTTAAAATCATTTTAGACCATATTGGATGGTCTTGGGCTCACTTTTTACCATAAAAACGCTAAATTTCGGATTTTTACTGTTCATCGGGTAAAAATCCAGTTTTTCTGGCCCAATTTCAAAAATTCATAACTTATTCTCCAAAAATCCAATTGGGGTGATTCAAAATTCTACTTAAATCTCTTTAAGTCTCCTTTCAAGGAAAAATAATATCATTGTCCAATTCCTTATGAGAAAGCATCAGGTTTTTGAGAAAAGCCACACTGTCCATTTGCCAGAAACCCTGATTCCCAGATTCTGACCATTAACTTTGAAAAATCATTATAAATCGTATATTGGGCCATTTTTAAAGTATCAGCTATCAAATTGAATCTTAGGACGTTATCTTTCATCATACCAAATTTCATGATTAAATGTGTTCGGGAACATAATCAAAAAGTTGTGTGAACCAGTCAGTGTCAGTGTGCTTCCAACATTGTTAGTTTAATATTTACATAACCAAAATGAGCTCACGAATTTTGTGACTAAGGGTGGTTTGGGTGACACCCCAACCATGGTTTGGGGAATAAATCACCCAAACACCCCCTCCAAAAACCAAAACCATGGTTTTGGAAAAAGCAAAATTTTTTGCTTTTGGAGAAAAAAGGGAGAGTGTGAGGGCCTATATGATATGTATCTTCTTTTTTTTTATAAACATATTTTTTTTAAATATATTTTATCTTATATTTTATAAATATATATACACATTAATTTTTATTATTATATTATCTTATGTATTATTAATTATGTTGGTAAAAAACATATTATTAACAATTTATTCCTTCAAATTAAAATATATCATAAATCTATTTTTCTGTAATTA